>NC_041398.2:139106675-139214175 GCF_900747795.2 Erpetoichthys calabaricus | reverse complement strand
AAGGCATTTTAAGATGTTTATAATCGAAAAGAAATGTATTTTAGATATCTGCATATCATTTTGAGATATCTAAATACACTTAGAAGATACCTATATTTATTTTATTTTAAGATACACTATTTTAAAATAACTATTTTGAGACATTGGAAATGCATTTGAAGAAATGTCTCCAACTGACTTTTTTATTGAAAGATACAGGAGAAAGTAGGGTGAAATGACAACTTTCATTGGCTAACTAAATAGATTACAAATGTAAGCTTTCGTGGCAGCTGAGGCCCCTTCATCAGGCAATGTGTAAACAATCTATGGCTAATACGGTACAACACTCTACTTATTGAAAGATAGAAAGGAAAAGCAATTACAAATTGAAAAATTTTACGTCTGAGAACTTCTGCATGTGGCATGTGACTGAGCTTTAACTAAAGTCCGATGTGTACAGTGTCGAAGTAGAAAGAGTAAAGAACAGTTCCCTGTGGATCTCCTATGATACTGATTACAGTCTGTGATGTGCAGGTCCCCAGTCTGACAAACTCTACCAGTTAGGTAATCTGTAATCCAGTTCACCAGTTGTGAGTCTACTCCAAACCTGTACAACTTGTCCTTCAGTAGGATGGGCTGGATTGTGTTGAAGGCGCTGGAAAACTTAAAGAACATGATCCTGATAGCACTACATCCTTTGTTCAGATGCGAGTGGGTCCTGTGGAGATGGTAGCAAATGGCACATCCACCTTCTTTTGATATGCAAACTGCACACAGGGGGTCTAGTGCTTCATTAACCTGTGGTCTGAGAAGATGAAGTAGTCACTCCAGGGTCTTCATAATATAGGATGTTAAGGCCACAGGCCTGAACTCATTGAGTTCACTGGATCTCACTTTCTTGGGAACCGGGATGAGACATGAGGTCTTCCACAGTGTGGCTCAGGTGGAAGATGTGCTGAAGGAGTACTGCCAATTCAGCAGCGCAGACCCTTAGTCTTGGGCACACCTTATCTGGGCCAGCTGCCATCCTAGCCTCCTCAGTTCTCCTCTAACCTGGCCAGCATTGATGGTGAGAAAAACACAGGGAAGAGAAACAGGGGGGCTGTTAGCACCTTCTGTCATGTTGCTACGTAGGTGGGGCTAGAGGGATGCATGCTCTATGCTAACAGCTTGGGGGTGGGTTGGATGAGCAGCTGTCAGGGAAGTAGTAGTGGCTGGTGAGTTAGTGGCAGTTAAGGCAGGAGCAGGGCAGCCGAAGAAGAGATTGAACTCATTTGCTCTTTCCACCTTGTCCTCAGCTGTACAGCTATTCCTTTGCTTACAGTCTGTGATTGTCTTCATACCATCCCACACGCCCCTGATGTTATTTTGCTGCAACTTATACTCTACCTTCTTCCTGTAGGACTCCTTAGCATCTCTTAGTCTAACCTTACGTTCCTCCTGTACACTCCTCAGCTTGTTTTTGAAACCTCTCTTCTTGTTAGGATGGCCCTTAACATCATTGGTAATCCAGGGCTTATTAGCAAAGCAGTGTACACTTTTAACAGTAATGACAGTGTCCATACAGAAGTTCAGATAATCTGTCACACAGTTTCTAATCCCCTCAATACCCTGTCCATGTGGTTCCTGCAGAACATTCCATTCCCTAAGAGCATTTTCAGCTTGAGGAGACTATTTCCTGAAGGAGCATGTAGTTGTGAGGCTGTAGGTAAACAAGATTATGATCAAGTTTACCCAATTAGGGGAAGGAAGTGGTAAATATCCTTCACATTTGCATACAGAAGGTCAATTGTCCTTTTCTTCCTGGTAGGACAATCAACACACTTAAAGAAGGAAGTCAGAGATGAGTCCAGTGTAATGTGATTGAAGTTGCCAGAAATGACAATGAAAGCCTTGGGGTGTTTCATCTGGAGCCTCGCAGTGGTTGCAACTATGATGTCACATAGTGTCCCTGCATCCGCCCATGGAGGATCATATACAACAACTACAATGGTATTGGGAAAACTCCCTGGGCATGTAGTATGGACAGACACCCCCTGCTAACAGTTCAATGTCCCAAAAGCAGATTGTTTCCTTAACTGTTACATGCCTCTGGTTACACCATGTGCTGTTAATAAATACTGCAAGTCCCCCACTTTTTCTTTTGCCTCAGCGTTTAGCATCCCTGTCAGCTCTTAGGATTGTGAGCCTGGAATGTCCATGCTAGTTGTCAGTTACCCATGTCTCCATCAGACACAACAAACTGCACTCCCAAAAGACCCGATGGTTTTTAAATTGTGCTGCTAGCTCATCTATCTTGAGTTTGAGTTTACATTCCCCATTATCACTGATGGAATAGATAGTTTATATTTCCTGCATTTGATCACAAGCTTCACCTTTACCTTAGTGCCAGCCCTGCATCCCTGATACCTGCTCCTCAGTCCTTACAGAATGAGCTGCAATCCGCCAGGGTGTCTCTTAGTTTGGAGTGCGAGTAGCTCTTCCTTCATATAAACAAAGTTCCTGCTACTCACTTGCATTGTAAAAAGATCTATATCCATAGTAAATTTAAATTTTAAGCACTGCATACATATTAAACAAACAGTCAAGAAGAAACTCTACACTATAAGTAAAGAAAAGAAAGAAAAACTTCATAACATACACAGAGCTGCTAGTTAGGCTGCCACTTGTGTTGACGCCTGAATGCAATTTGTAAAATATTTGTCCCCATACCTGATTTTCAGTTATTGCAAGTTTTTTACTGAATGTTTTCAGGTCCTCGCCCAAAATGAGGATGCACATGAGTGAACCAATAGCTTATCTAATGAAAAATTATCCAATATCTGGCACTGTGTGATAAAGGAAATTCAACTGAAGGGATAATAAAAGTCAGTTGATTGAATACAGCTTGACCTACTTACTACATAAAATAAACCTCTTATTTTGATCTTAAACATCAAAATGATGTACACAATGTGTCAATCAATATAAATTCATGAAGAGATCAGAAAAAAAACATTTTATTATCTATCATTACTGAAAGGGTTTCAGAGCCACTGCTAAGGTTTTGGGCCCCCACTGAATGATAATGACAAACAAACTCCAATTAGTGAATCTTCACAAAAGTGGTTGACTGCCAAAATTTCTCCAAGGTTACAGCATAAAATGATCCCGAAAGTCATGAAGGAACCAAAAAACATCCCGAGAGCTCAGGCTTTTCTTCCCTCTGGAAAGGTCAGTGTTCTACACATTTAAGAAGATCAAGGGCAAAATAGGTTTCATTGGAGAGTATGACCTTCTTGTCAGAGAATGTTTCATGACAGATAAGAAAAAAGTGGAATGTGCAGCATGCATCCTGTTATATGAGACATAAAGCAAATGCAACATTGCACAGTTTGAACATGATACCAAAAATCAAAGATAGTGCTGATAACATGATGTTGTGGGTTTTTTGAGAGCCTCAGGAGCTGGACAAATTGCAACTAAGAAAACAATGATTTTTTTCTTTCATCATTACATTTTTAAGAAGAATGTCTGGTTATCTATCAATTAGTTGAAGCTAAAGCCCAGTTGGTCATGCTGAAATACTGCCGAAAATAAGCAAAGTAAACGTTTTGCAATGGTCTAGTCAAAGTTCAGTAGAATTTCTCTGGTAGGACCCAAAACAGACACTTCCTACCGGTGTTTTTGAATTAAAGTTGTTCTACAAGGAAGAGTGAACTAAACTTTCATTCAGTTATGTGGAACACTTATATTAAAAGTGGCACAGCTTCTTATTAAGTTTAAGTGGGCAATTACATTTTAATAATGTTAAACAACTTTCTTTATTCAATAAAATGGAATAAGTAAAAAGAAAGTGTTATTTGTTCACTGAAGAAACCATTATATAATATTAGATTTTGGTTAAAGATGTAAAAACTTTCTGTGTGCAATATTTGCAGCTATTGAGGAAAACATTGGGAGGGAAGGGCAAATACTTCTCATGGCACTGTTAAGTGCATATCTTTGGTATATAAGAAGATGGATTAGATGGTGCAAATTGGCAACTCCCAGACAGACCCCTTAAACACAATGACACTATAAAGTACATTATACTTTTCACCAGTAAAAAAAACAGGTTTGCTGTACTCCTTTTTCAATATGTTTACCATTTATTGTAAAATAAAATTGTCAGCCATATAAGGACTAAGGTATAAAATGCTTCATAATAGACAAATCTTAACAATGATTGTCACATCATGGTTTGATTTCATTCAGACAAAATATAAAGCCATACAATTGAAAGACACAGAATGTACCAATGTGAACTTTTGCTTGCTTTCAACTGTGCTTACATTACCTCCAAATAATACCCTTTGTTCACTTTACTTAACTATAAAATCGAAAACTGTTGTTTCTTAACATAGAAGCAGCTTCTACTAAAGGTGCCTACCATATAATTGTTAGCATTTTCTTTTGATGATACAGGTTGTGACCGACATCTGTCTATTTTACAAAAGTGCATAGTACAATTCTGTGCCACCTTGTGACTAGTATATTAAGGGGAAAAAAAAAATCACTACCTTAGCTTTACCTTACCTTACCTACGCATATGCATCAGGAAAAATGCATTTATTTTAATAGAGTTGACATGAAAACCCTTTGACAAAAAGATGCAGTGCCATCACCTCTTTAAATTCCTGTTCATTCTAGTATTTCAGGTGTTTAAGCCCAAGTTCTTGAAATGAGCAGCCTCCAATAGATGGAAGGCAAATCCATTAAAATATTGAGTTCATGCATCTGCGTAATTGTTCTTTGTTCTCCTGGCATGGTGTCGTCTTGTTTCTAGTAGAAAATGAGTTCCATTTTACTTACTTCATTGATTTCCCAACTTCCACAGGGCAGCATCAGATAGCTGGTTGTCAGCCACCTTTACATGTTTTGTGCCATTTGTTGATGGAATGATATCATAAGATCCCTGACCATCAGTACAGGATGCATACTGTGTACAATATAATAGTTATATATCCTTCATTATTACCTAGAGCCACATCTGGTACATGATACTGAAAATAACACTGGAAATGCTATATATATATTGGCATATATAAGGATGTTCGATATATTTTTTTCAGGTTTCTCATGCTGATTAAATGTTTAGCATGGTTTAACTGCATTTTCATTATTACTATTAGTATAGAAATTTCTAAATATAAGAGCGGCAACTGTCGCATTGCTTTAAAATAATCAAACATCAGATGAAACAACATAAATCCCTCAGGATATTATTTAAAACGTTTGTTCACATGAAGACC
The DNA here is from genome assembly GCF_900747795.2 of Erpetoichthys calabaricus. Lineage (NCBI taxonomy): Eukaryota > Metazoa > Chordata > Cladistia > Polypteriformes > Polypteridae > Erpetoichthys > Erpetoichthys calabaricus. The sequence continues at coordinate 139,208,923 of NC_041398.2, read as the reverse complement.
TTTTACAAAAGTGAACTTCAGATATTACAAAATTAATCTGTAGAACAGTGTCTGTATCTTCTCAGACTAAATGTGAAGTTGTATGTTCAAATAATAGAAGATGACCGACATGTAATAGGTTTATGGTTATCCTGTTAAAATTAAGAAGCAGAGTATAGAGGTTTTAATATTTTGCTACCACATCATGGATTCTTGGTATGGAATGACAGCTTAAAAGCATAGAGCATGTAGATCTGAAATGCTTTTTTCTGTTTTTATTTACAGAAAGTACAATGTACATTTCCAAGTACAATGGCACAGTGGTCCATATTTCCAACCTGCAGCTAAACTATCAAGGTGTGACATCTGGCCCAACCACTCTCTGTGCAGATTGTGTACTGTATCGTCTCTCTGTACTGGAATGGATTTATTCATGGATTTTCTGATTTCTTTACAAAACACAAAGATGTGAATGTTAGGTCAGATGTTAACTCAAAATTAGCATAGTATGTGTAAGTGTATTTCATGGTGTACTGGTGTCAGGTACTGTATTGTTTCTTGCCTTTTCCCAGAAGAGTCTATCTTTAACCTTGTAATGGAAAAGCACATTCAGAAAATGGGTGGATAGCTCTGTTGTTTAGAGAAATCTATGCAATGAACTGTAGAGAATTAGGGATGATTTAGTTGACCTCATTAGGTGGCACTTTGTTGCTGCACTTAAATGCTGCTTCTTCTCAGCTCCTGTTATCATCATTCAAATCCAAGTCTGGTCACTATCAGTGTGGAGTTTGCATTGTCTTCTGTTGGGCCCAGTGCTGCCAGAAAAGGCTAAAGAATGAATGGATCCAGGGTTCAGAAATCTAATCTTAATACTATTTTCATCATTTTAAAACATCTATTCATCTGTTTTCCAAACCCACTTAATCCTGTGCAGGGTCATTTGGGGGAAGATGGAGCCTATCCAAACAAGCAAGGGGCACAAGGCAGGAACAATCTCTGGACAGGGTGAACACACAGCCTCTAGGGCCACAGCGGATCATCTTCTTCCATATCTTTCTGTCATCTGCATCTTGTTCTGTTACACCCATCACCTGCATGTCCTCTCTCACCACATCCATAAACCTTCTCTTAGGCCTTCCTCTTTATCTCTTCCCTGGCAGCTCTATCCTTATTATCCTTCTCCCAATATACTCAACATCTCTCCTCTGCACTGGTCCAAATCAACGTAATCTCGCCTCTCTGACTTTGTCTCCCAACTGTCCAACTTGAGCTGACCCTCTAATGTACTAAATTCTAATCCAATCCATACTCGTCACACCCAGTGCAAATCTTAGCATCTTTAACTCTGCTACCTCCAGCTCTGTCTCTGGCTTTCTGGTCAGTGCCACCGTCTCCAACTCATAACATAGCTGGTCTCACTACCGTCCCGTATACCTTCTCATTCACACACATGTATTCTGTCTTGTTCCTACTGACCTTCATTCCTCTCCTCCCTAAAGCATATCTCCATCTCTCCAGGGTCTCCTCAACCTGCTCCCTACTATCACTTCAGATCACAATGTCATCAGCAAACATCATAGTCCACGGGGACTCCTGTCTGATCTCATCTGTCAACCTGTCCATCACCATTGCAAATAAGAAAGGGCTCAGAGCCGATCCCTGATGTAATCCCACCTCCACCTTGAATGCATCCGTCACTCCTACTGCAGACCTCACCACTGTCACACTTCCCTCGTACATAACCTGTACAAATCTTACATACTTTTCTGCCACTCCTGACTTCTTCGTACAATACCACAGCTCCTCTCGAGGCACCCTGTCATATGCTTTCTCCAATTTAGCATCACCAATCCACCTAATATGCATGTCTTTGGAGTGTGGGAGGAATATAGACCACCCAGAGGAAACCCATGCAGATTCAGTGAGAACTCAGGACATGAACCTTTTACGAGGCAGCCATGCTATCACTGCGGCACCATGCCACCTCATTTAAACAGTTAAATAAAAGGTAATTTTTTATATGTTTGTGAATGTTGGATGGCATTATGTAGATTTTCATTTTTCTAATTTTTAGCAGAGGAATGGCTACTTAAACACATTTTTTAAGTAGCATATCCTGTTGTGCTTTTCAGGTAGAGTGAGCTGAGAGTTGGCAAAATCTTACGCAAATACTAATGCCCCAGCTAGGGGGTGCAAGTGGTACTGTTATCCTCCTATAATAAAAACTACTCCAAAAGACCAACCTCTTCACTAAGAATGATCTACTTTATTATGTCCAGCCATGTGGAACAGATTAAACATTATGAACAGATGCTATAATTTTCCTCAGACAAGCGTTACCGCATGCATAAAATGAATATGAGAAAAATGAATCGCATTATAGAAGAAAATATTGCTCATAAAGGCGGTAACATTTCAGAATCATGTTTAAACCATTTTTCTTTGAATAATTTGTTAGATATTTAACAGTTTATTAGCAGAGCCTGAATTGATTTTATTTTTTTTTTTTGCATTTTTCATTGATTACAGGGAAACTAATGTTCATAAAAATTCTAGCTTTTTTATGCTTGGATCGATTTTGACTAGCAAAAGTTGAGTTTCCATTCTTAATTATTCCGTTTTTGCTTTGAGTTATAAGTGAATAGCACTTCTAGTCTCTTAACACAAACTTAATTTTGTAATTTATTTTTTAAGTATTTAGTAGTGCCGCCTCTTACCAAACCAGGGCCCTAACCAGAATCTTTTTGGAGCCCCCCAACCATGAATCTGCTACATTAGTATTTCTTATGATTACTTTAATTTGAATATTAAATATATAATTAAATTAATAAAATAAATAAATAATCAAAGAAGCACACAACACAAAATTAATTATAACTTTTAATGTCAAGCAAAAAATACTTTTATTTAAAATAATCAAAATATGAAACTGAATGTTTCAGGTTTTTTCAGTCTTTGTTGCATATCACAACAGCACACATCTACATTTTCTGAAGGCAAAGTCATCTATGAAGTCACTGCACGACATCTTCTGTGCATGGTCTGTGTTGATGCTGATGTTAGCCTATATGTTCTTTTGCTATGGATGACTTTATGGATGACTTTAAGTATGTCATGATGAGCTTAAGTTGTGAAAAACTGGTAACTGAAAGGGCTACTGAAATCCAAAGGGCAACCCATATGATATGCCAATTGATTTTTTTCCTTTATAAATGAAGGCTTAATTAATAATAATAAATAATAATAATAATAACAATAATAATGGTCTAGGGCAGGGCTATTCAATTGCAAATTTAGCTGGACCAGACTTTTCAGCAGCTGGTCCATCCGATCATACGAAGAGAAATGTGGAGACAATGCTTCTCAGTAACAAGGCTCTCATTGGAGTAACAATTAGATTAATTTGCGAAAACCCACATTACACTCACTTGATGAAATTTAACTAAGACACAATTGATTATAGAATCATTTAATATGTAGTTGATGCCATAACCAGTTGTGGTGGCTGAGGTGCCAGTACAATATACCGCTGTGTACTGTCACACAAAAAAAAAGAATCAATGTATCATAGACTACTACCACCACATCTAGTCACACAACAATGTGCTGCATTGTGGGTTGAATGTTGCTATGCTACTCGGAGTATTGTATTCATAATCTTTACTACTGTAGGTATTTCTGAAGGCTCGCAAAATGTGTTTTTCTCCATTTTTCTCGGTGTTTCTAGAGGAACCACATGCTGCACTGCAAAAAATCAGTGTGAAAAAATAAATAAAAAACAAGAAAAATGTATTAGAATCAAGCAAAATAATAATAATAATAATAATAATACATTTTATTTGAAGCGCCTTTCAAAAAACTCAAGGTCACTGTACAATCAGGTAAAAAATAAACATTCAATAACTAGAAAATTTTAAATCCAAATAAAACATCAGATAAAACACCAATAACAGTTACAATGAATAAGCAATTTTGAACAGATAAGTTTTAAGATTAGCCTGAAATTGGTGAAGGGTAGTCATATTCCTAAGATAAGCAGGTAAAGAGTTCCATAAGGAAGGTGCCGATCTGCTAAATGCGCGATATCCCATCGTAACAAGACGTGCTGGTGGATTATTTAAGTTAATGGAAAAAGAGGATCTGAGCATACGAGAGGGTTTAATGACTTGTAGGAGCTGTGAGAGATATGTGGGGGCAAGATTATGAATGGCCTTATATGTAAGGACTAAAATTTTGTAGTTGACCCTAAACTTTATTGGCAGCCAATGAAGCTGCTGAATAACGGGTGTAATGTGATCAGAATAGGATGTTTTAGTAATTATACTATTATACTATTATAATTATCTGCCAATATAGTGAGAAAGTTTAACTTGTTAAATTTTCTAAAAATGAGATTATATATCTTACACAAACAAATCTACTCAAGTCAGTTATTCTTAAAATCAAAAAACAAGATCTATTATTTCTTTTCAAGATTGTCTGGCTTGTTAAGATTTCATTTTTTGCAGTGTGGGCCACTCCTGGGTTACTTCTGGGCTGTATGTAGACCGCAGGTCACCATTTGAATAGGCCAGGTGTAGGGTATCAGTGTGCTGTTACTCTTTGTTTCTTGATATAGCCAACAGTATCACTTGTGAAGTGATACAACAACAACAAAAACAATTTTAAAACTCTACTACTACTACTAATACTAATAATAATATAAAATACAACTTCTACTACGATTACTACTACCTCTACTACTAATATATAAAATACTACTACTTATACTACTGAATTACTATTAATGATAATAATGAAATAAAAAGTACTAATACTAATAATACTGAACAAACTAATAACAAACTCACTTAATGCTCACTTTTGTTTTTCAATTCTTGGAACCTCAGTCCATTAAGGAGGCTGTCACTTTGCGTTATAAATCAGTTATGCGGTGTGCCCAGTAACACTATGCTTAGAATTAGGGTTGTGGAAAGAGTTATCTGACTCAAGTCCTGTAAACCAAGTGACAGAAATGTGCAATCCAATTGCCTGTCCAGGTGAGCTCCTGAATCATGGAGATCTATGACCCCAATGACCACAAATCAGTCCTCCATTATGGGCCCAACACACAGTGCGTGATCTGCGTATAGGAAGGGGCAACTCTAGTATTTAGAGTAACAATTTTTTGCTTACTATTTTTTCTCTTATACTCTTAAGTGACAGTTTTACTTTATTGAATATCTCTTATAGTCCTAATTCCTTTTTTTTATTTGCATTTTCCTTACTTCTGTATACTTACATCTTTTGTACTTCATGTATTATCTTTCTAATCATTACTGTGGATGCCTGATCTGTCTTCTCATGCTTCTTTATACCATTCCAAATGTCCTGTATTATAGTAAATTCATTCTATTAATCATATATTTTATTATGGGACCCAATTGCTTGCTATGGGGCTTGACCCAAAGCACCAGAGCAATGAGCTCAGAAACTTGCTCTACGCTATGCTGCAAAGGGGCTGAAAGCAGCATACATGGCAAAAGTAACTCTTCCTTGAGCCATACTAACCTATAAGTTTGTTAAAATTGCAAGTAAACATGAAAAGAATGATCTTATAGAGAAATTAGCAACAGTATCATGCTTTACATATTACTTCTTCTTGCATAAATGTTCGATCAATAATTATTCATCAGTAAGAACAGTTCATTACTCTGCAAGACTTTCATGTCTAAAACAACAGATGTTACTTTTAGTTCTACCATACATACATGGAGCATATAAATGAATAATTTTATTTCTTTGTTTACTGTGTATTTTGTGATTTAAAACAATAAAAAAAATTATTATCAACCAAAAAATATTTATCGTATTCCTGTGACTGTGGTAGGCTTTTGAAACCAGCATGCATTTTACAATATTTCAGTTTTCATCCATAAAGCCTTCAGGCATTTTAGGAAAAAAATACTTCAAAAGTATCCCTTAAGTTTTTGGAAACTGAACATGCTGTAGCATCCCTGTGACCTTGGATTGGGTTAACTAGGTATGAAAATTTATACAATTTTATTAATCACAGGAACTCATGTCCAGGATTTCTTAGATTCATAAAAAATTTGGATAGTAGTTACTGGTCCAGGCAGTACATACAGTCATGTTTGTATATTCTTCTACAGAATCTTGGGGAAACTGCACCCTAATTCCAATTAATATGACTTTTAAATTGCTAATGCTTGCTCAAACAAGTTGGTATTAAGCTGTGACTGTAAGGATCCCACTGTTTCAACATTTTAATTTTGGCAAGAAGGAGAATTAAACTGAAAGAGTTCTGTATTGACAAATTTACAGGCCTCTCAACTTCTACAAACAAATTCTGGGAACCTCTAACAGTGTCTCACCAGGCGAATGTTTGGCACAAATAGGTGCAGTTTTTCTAAGCTCAGTCTTTCCAATTAGTGCTTCCTAATTAAAGTTTTTGCTTTGTAGTCCAGGCAACCACTAAATATACAAGTATTTCTGTTACAGAAAACCATATTATGTTGAGAATAAATGTTATGACAATTATAACAGATTGATCACTGCATCACTATAGCAGACCCCTCCGCTACTTGATGGTAAGTTAATTAAAATAGGGCTATATAAACACTTTATTTTGGAGAAATATTATAATAATATGCTTCCATATTTAAAGTACTGCTATTAGTATAGTAATGAATGGTGTCCATTATTTTATTCTATTAATAGTTGCTATTGAACACAAAAATGATCAAAGTATATCTTACTAAACTCTGTTACAAAAATATATTGTTAAATTTGAAATATTGTTATTGCATTTTGTCAGGAAAACATAACCCTTTGTTGAGCAACTGAAAATTTGGGTCTGTCATTAAGTTAAAAAGTCAAACTCAGCAGACACACAGCACAAGTAAATCAATGAATCTCTTAGTGCTGTCTAAGCTAAAATGTCCAGTGCCTGTCTCATTGTGTTTTTCATTGTTCAGTAACTGTCACACTGAATGATGTTTAAGTTACTTTTTGTTGAAAGGATTTTGCTGCTCTTGTTTTTTTCAGTCACTCTACCTTATTAGCATTTTTAATCATTTCTTCTTGTTTCCCATAAGATTGTTCGTTGAAAGTTTTGTTCCTTTAATTAACAGTAAAGGTTCCAGACAGCTGAGTGAAAAAAATAGTGTGCATTGTGTTCCATGCATTTCTATAGACTAGGATCTTTTTACTTTTTCATTGCTGCCCAATACAACATCCATCCATCCATCCATTGTCCAACCCGCTGAATCCGAACACAGGGTCACGGGGGTCTGCTGGAGCCAATCCCAGCCAACACAGGGCACAAGGCAGGAAACAATCCTGGGCAGGGTGCCAACCCACCGCAGGACACACACAAACACACCCACACACCAAGCACACACTAGGGCCAATTTAGAATTTCCAATCCACCTAACCTGCATGTCTTTGGACTGTGGGAGGAAACCGGAGCGCCCGGAGGAAACCCACGCAGACACGGGGAGAACATGCAAACTCCACGCAGGGAGGACCCGGGAAGTGAACCCGGGTCCCCAGGTCACCCAACTGCGAGGCAGCAGCGCTACCCACTGCGCCACCGTGCCGCCCCAATACAACATGTATTCATAAAATGATTTCATAGCATTTTAGCTATGTCGTATGGCTATGTATAATTCACTGCTCGGATTTTCACTGCTACTTTGTTCTTTTGTCTGTCAGTGATATAGTTTGGAGTTTCAACGCAAAAGAAGACTTACTTTATGATCTTTTAGAGTAGCACTGGGGAATACAACCCCTACCATTAGCAGAACTGGAATAAGTACATCTATTCATTGTAAATGAGTTGTATTTCTCATTATATGCAGTAAAATTATTTTGAAGTCACCTTTGAGAAAGTCAAAAGTCAAGTCATGCTTTTTTTTTTTTTTTTGTTAAAATATTGGTACATGTATCTTGTGTTTGTAAGTAACTGGAAAGCAAGTTGTTTTACATATAATGCCTCACGGATATAACAGCCTATAGGTCTGCCTGGCCATTGCCTGTGTGAAAACTGCACATATCTGCACATTCTCCTCATGTTTTTTCTGCAGGTACTCTGGTTTTCCTTTACGTCATGCCAGTGTGTTAACTGACAACTTTAAATTGGTCCCAATGGTGCCAATGTGTGTGTGAGTGGGCAGGTGACAGACTGGTGCCCTATCTCTTGCACTCTGTGTTGTTGGTATCAACTCCAATATACACAAACCTGAAATGGGTTATGTGAGATTGGGAAAATTTATATATGTAGGCAGATATTTGCATTGCTGTATGCCATTGGCTCCCAAATTTTGTGTTAGCAGGCCCATTGTGGTTGCAGATTTTCATCCCAATCAGCTTCTGCTTTGAATTTGACTACTTTAATTCAGCAAGTTATTTTACAGTTTCTATGTTTTGATTTCACAGGGATAATTTAGTGTTTTTTTTATCCTGGTTTTGAGATTTTTATTATCATCTTCTTGGTCCTTATTCCAGGTGTTTTTGTCATTTGGCCATTATTTACAAAGGAGCACACTAATAGGTCTAACACAGACGTTGTTGCTGCCTTTCAGCATTCAGTGTCACTCCACTTGCCATTAATTATCAGTAAGATACAATTAAGGAATCAAATAGCACAAGAAAAAGTAAAATTAATAAGAAAGCTAAAAAGAGAGAGTTAAAGATTGGCAAAAATATAAAATATGTCTAATTTCTTATACATTTATCTCACAACTGTGCTTTTCTGAATGCAGAAAAATTGGAAAAGAGAAAAAAAGATAAATAATGTGATTAATTTAGAGCAAAATAACATACTGATTCTGAAACATCTGCCACCCTTAAAACTGGACTTGAGAACCAACCACATTTATGTATAGAGTATTTATTCTGTATATGAGGGCTAAATCAAAATGTTAAGGCAATTTGGAAATTATGCGATAACCGCAACGGGTTGAAGCTGATGCAATAGAAAATGTTCACTATGGCTTATTGTTGAACACGCTGTAGTGAGATTTTTTGGGCAGAGCTAGTTGAAGGTCCTCAAAAACCAGTCAAAGAAAGGCATTCATTGACTGCACTCCTTTTGGTACTTAGAATTTCAGTGCAACAGTGGAGACAGGTGCTAGCCATATGCTACATCTATCTGACTATTTAAGACTAATGTTTCCAATTTTGTGGCTTCTGCCAATATGTCAGGTCAAGTCAAGCTTATTGTCATGTTTACATAGAACAAAAAAATTCATACTAGCATGTCTCCTGGGACAGTAGACAAAAATACAATACACCAATGAATATAGTATAATAAAGTACAATTACCATGATATATATATATATATATATATATATATATATTGTGGGGAACAGCCCAGACACAGACAGGTAGACATGTTGGTTTCACCACACACACGTTTATTGTACATTATATACAAAGGTCAAGTGCACAATCCCAGTGCCTCAGCACCAATCACCCCTTAAGTCCTTGGCCACACTCACAATGCCTTCTTAGTCTCTGGTCCGCCTCCACTCCTCTCCACCAAGCTTCGTCCTCTTCCACCCGACTCTTGCCCCTGACTGGAGGGAGGCGGCCCCTTTTATACACCCCGGAAGGACTCCAGGTGCATCCTGAGGGCTTCTGTAGCCACACCCCTGTGTGGCAGAAGCTCTGTCGGTGTATCCGGAAGTCCACCGGGTGTCCCCAATACTCTTCCCCCCCCAGCACTTCCGGGTGTGGCAGAAGTACTGAGGTCCAGGGCTCCCAAGGCATCGGGGCGCCCCCTGGCGGTGACCACGTGCCCCTACAAGGTTGAGCTTACAAGCTCTATACCCGTGATCCCCAAAGCAACCAGGGAGGATGCCCTCTCGTGTCCTGGAGGAGGCACAAGCCCTCCTCTGCTCCTCCTGAGCATCCCGGCCGGCCATGAACCCCCGCCGGGTACCACAGTGCCCCATCGCCAGCGAAGACCTGTTGGTCTGAGCGACACACCCAGTTAGGGCGGTTCAACCCCGAAGTGGGTCCTACTCTCTGTCCAGGGTCCATTCCGGCACCTTGGAACTCTCTTCTTCGGCACCCTCTCCGAGGTCTACGCGCCCCGCTGTTCAGCGCCGGTCGTGCCTTCGCAGCCTCCGCCGGTTGAGGGGCTGCCCCATCGCCAGCTGAGTGTCGTCCTGCCAGACGGTCCGTCTGATGAGGGTCGGCTTCCCACGAAGCAGGTCCTACTGCTCGTCCTGGGCCAAATCCTGCAATACACAGAAACATGGGGGCAGAGCCGCTGCCTGGACACCCTTCCCTGGCGTCCCTCTGTGCCGCGCACTGGCAGCGCTCCCCCCTTCCACGTGAACCCCGAATCTTGCCTGTTCGGAACCCCCTCCATGGGTTGCGTGTCCCTCCAGCTGACGGGACCGCTTGCTTTTCTCTCCATTCCACTGGCTCTGGGGAGTGGCCCTTCACTGGACGTGCGCACCCAGCTGCACGTCCCTTCCTGTTGGAAGAATCGGCACTCATCCCTCGATCCCTCCTTTACCTCTTGGACGCCCTGACGGTTTGAGTCTGCGCATGACTTGTGGGTGATATTGTCCCTGAATCTACTGAGTGCCAATGGCCTTGTACCTATTATCAGAAGGGAGGAGTGTGAGAATCAGTTGTGCAGGATGTATGTGCATGGGCAAACACCAGGGGCCTCACGCATAATGCAGTGTGTAGAATTCACACTAAAAATGGCGTAAGGACAAATGCGGAATTGTTCGTACCCACAAAAAAATCCAGATGTATAAATCTGTTTGTTCGCTAACTTCCATGTTCTTCCGCTACATAAATCCCGGTCAGCATGAAAAGTAATGCACATGCATGTGCCTGCTGCCACTCTCCAAACTCCTTCCAGAATTATGCCTCTTTGAATATGCAAATAAATATAAATAGCCCTTAAGCTCAGCGTTCTGTGAAAAGACAATGCCAAAAGCACGCAGGGAAGTAGAATTTCAGTGAATACCAAGTGGAGGCAAGGAAAAACGTACTATTTGTTGGTTTTAACAGTGGTATAAACAACAAAAGGAAGTTGATCGAGTGACATAGCATGTCGGAGAAACTCGAAAGCTCAAGTTCACAAAGTCGCACAGTGCCCGAACACTAGTTGTCAGATATCAAAGTCGCAGTGAAAAGACAAGTCGTAGCCCACCGTCTGAGTGTCATATGAAAGCTTATTAGGATACAGAGAAAAAAAAATAGACATACAGTGGAGAAAAAAGCACGAAATGTCAACTTTAATCTCGAAATTTCCACTTTAATCACGTAGTTTATTTTGTCATTAAAGTAGAACATCATAAACTTCATCTTAAAATCGTTTAATTTACTAGTTTCTCAAATACCATTGTAACTAATGTAGCATGTTAAATGCTTTTTTTGTATTTGATCTTCTATGTGCTATATGTGTGTGAATCACTACATACTTCTTAAACAGGCTTTCTCTTCCTCCGACAGGACACAGAATCCATTACATTCGTGATATTACAACTCTCTGAATAATTAAAATACTGAGATGTATACTTGATATCATTTTCATGATTATAGGAGTTAAAGCATGTTATTAAACATGGGAACACAGTGGTGCAGTGATTGTTCCTGCTTCACGCAAGATGCTTGTTGCGCTGTACGCAACCTTCAATGAAATAATTTATTGCAGCAGTACTGTCTCTTTCAAACATACTAACTCTCAATTCCTGTCCTTGCTTTTCTTTCTCCAAATACCCAATCGCCACACAATCGGCTCTGTAATAGATGTTAAACCATCTGTAAGCTTAGAGCTCCGATTCTTCAAAACTTTTAAGGAACATTGAAATATCTTCGTAGTACATGTTTAATTATTCTATCCATCTATCCTTCCAGTGTCGCGCCAGCCCCAGCAAGAATACAACGCGAGGCAGGATCAATCCGTGAACGGAGCGCAAGCTCCCCGCTAGCACTGCTGCACCGTGTCCTCACATGTTTATTTATTAGCAATATAGATTATTTAAATGAAGTTAAAGTTTTATCTGTATAATATAATAAACATATTTTGCTGCATTTCATCTTAAAAATGATATCGTCATCATATGTAAATATGCTTTATAAAGTGGCTCAGGTTGTGCAATATTATAACTGTATCACAAGTTTACAGTGAGGTAATTGTACTTACTGTATAAGTACAAAGCATTCTACAAGGAGCACTTGATGGACTGATTGAGTGTGTTTATATTCCTGGGGTGAAAGTGTTTCTGAACCGTGAGGAAAGGCTCTAAACGCGTTTGCCATATGAAAGCAGTTCAATAGACAGCATGGCTGAGGCACCATGTGCTTGATGCTGTATACCGATAATTCTCTTTCCAATCAGCTGCTGTAGAGCTGTGATTCCCCACTCAGATACAGTGATATAAACACTCCAAGTGGTGCTGTGAGAGTAATATGGAAAAAGATGATCCGCTGTGGCAACCCCTAATGGGAGCAACTGAAAGGTGCAGTGAGAGGAACAATGCTAAAGCAGCTATGGTATTTAGAATAGTTTGACCATTCTGTGGACCATTATATTCTTACAGGTTAATTACAACCAGATGCATTAAACTAATAAACAATATGCGGTTAATTTCAGTGTATTTATAAAGCCGCGTCAGGGACGTGGATCTAAAAAAGAAAGGGAAACCACACTGGAACAGTAGCACTGCTTTGACGCTGGGTGCCGCCAGTTTGCAAAACCGAGCGGAGAATTTGCGTACACCAGGGTGTTAGCTAGCGTGAAAATGTGAGTGGCTTTACGCCAAGTTTAGGTTTTATATATCGCGATTTGAGCGAGGAAATGGGAGTACTCAACATTTTTGTGCGTACACACCGTTTATACATGAGGCCCCAGATGAGTTACAGTAACAAATAAAAGCTTAGAAGTTCAGCTGTCCACTCTCTGTTTAACTGCTCCAACCAGGAGGATTTGATGCCAGCTGTGAAACACCCCAGGAAAATTTACTCAGGTAGCAAACATAAAATTCCATCAAAAACAACCTTGCTCAATGTTTTCCATCTGCTGTGTTTAATTGATGTACTATGAGGTTCATAAGGCCTGATTGAAAAAAAGACTTGAAATGTCTGGAATGCATCACATTAATTATAATTAAAACCTGATGTTTTGGTCATGTTTAATGCCACGAATCTGTAATGGGATGCAGATTTCAAAGAACAACATTATCAGTGACAAGCTATTGCATGCAAATGTGACATGTACAGACTGGAAGATCAGTATTTGTTGGCAAAGTCAAAGCTTTGGGCCAAATAATAATAATTCATTACATTTATATAGCACTTTTCTCAGTACTCAAAGCGCTATCCACACAGGGAGGAACTGGGAAGCGAACCCACGACTTTCCACAGTCTCCTTACTGCAAAGCAGCAGCACTACCACTGCACCACCTGTGAGGACAGTGTTAGACAAGGTAATGTTTACCTAGATGTGCACATTATCTTTGTTTATTTCTCATGATCAATTACACTCCATATACTAGCATTCGGAATGGGGAATTTAAGTGTTTGATATCCTATAATAACAATACTATTACTGTTACATATAATCACAATACTATAATCTCTATATATTATGCAGAGTTGACTGACTCACTCCCTGACTCATTAAAATAAACACTATTTCTGGTTTAGTTAAAAAGCTGAAATTTGGCAGGATTGTAAACCAAAGGTGCTAGGTATCTGCTAAGAAAGGACATTTCTATATATCAATATTTAAGGGTAAAAAACCCCTTAAAACAGAAAAATTAATTTGTTTTTTTTTTATTATTGATTGTTGATGTTGTCAATAATAATGCTGTAGTGAGTGGGCTATTTTTTTCCGCCAAGTGTGGCTGCCAGTTGAATGCTGCTAGCAGAACAGTGCCACGTGCCAATAGACAGAGTAACTTTTATTATGTCATATTGCTGCATAGCAATAACTGGGACACTTCATTGTCAGCCAGGAAGTTCAATTTAGCCTTGATGTCAGATACCTTTACCGCTGGGAGGTATTTTACTTTAACTGCTGTATTATCATAGTTTGAAATTCTAACATTGCATACTATGGAGTCGGCAATTATGAGCACTTTGTTGTTCTCAGCCTGGACAGAAGTGCTGCTGAGTGCTAAGCTAGCTGTTATGGGTCTGAATTAGTAACCTGGTTGTCGAGGAAATAAAGATTGCTTTTAGGTCTGAATTCATCTTTATCATTGTGTTCTCGGTAACCTCTTTGCCTTCAGAAATTCTACTCTTGCAGGAGAGTTCAGCTGCTTGAATGCAAGACATTCATATTTAGGCTTTCACCATTGGCTAGATAATCAGCTCTGTTCTGTTGGTTTCTTTTTGTAGTTGGATGTAGTCCAACTAGATTTTATTATTAGTTTTTCATTTGGTTTCTGTTTTATCGTGTTTATGAGATCAAGAATAACAAAAGAATTACACGTGAACACTCAGTGGTACATTAAATCCCCACATATGATACTGTTCGTCTTATCTTGATGTCTACTTTTGCAAGACATCAAGCTTTTTAGGATTCCCCCCATCTTTGTCCTTCTAGACCTAAAAAACTCATTTTTAGGCCATTTTTGGATAATATTTTGTGCAAAAGATTACACCCTTGTGATAGATTTAAGGAAAAGCAAAAATGATTAGAAAGACTCGAAGGTGTGAATGCCACATCAACCAACCCCACAGGTTCAAACCTAATGGGATATGAAGAATCAAAGTTACTCCTTTTCACAAAACTTCAAAAAAGTGGGGATTGTGATATAGGCATGTGGAGTGTTGTTTTATGCTATTTTGAGGTTGCTGACCACTAATATGATAAAGTGTTTGATATTTATTTTCTATTTGTTTTCTGATTCTCCTAGCCCTCTAAGAGCAACTCCCAGAATGTTAATAATGACAAATTTTTAATTTAAGCATGTAGTGTATTGTTTTAGGTTTTTTTAATGTCAGCGATTATGTATATAATGTTATTCTTGATCCTTTACTAGGGATCTAGCCCACTATTCTATTTCAATCAAGAATATTTAGACTTTAAATGTTTAAATTGAAGCACACAATTAAATAATTCAAATATTGGGTGCAACTATTCTTGTGTATTATGAAGTTCTACGTCATGAAGTAAATGATTGCAGCTCTGTTGAACATCCTGAATAAGGGTGGATTGTGTTTTTTTTTTCTTTTGCATTAAAATTGGTAACAGTAACTATGAAGCAATACACATAATCATACAACCTTGGTGCATTACTTCTTCATTTAGGCCTTGCAGAATTACTAGGATGCTGATGATCATTCCACTCAAAGGTATCTTCTTTTCTTGCAGGTTACATGTGCTCAAGCAAAGCAAGGATATAGCAAACTAAACTCTTTCACAGTTTTAAAATAGCAGTTTGCTGAAGGGGGGGGATCACTCCAGAATCATTTCTCCTATATCACCTAAACAGGACACACTGGTACCTGAGCATGTTGATATTTTGCAGGGTCTCACAACACATAAAAATGCTTCAGACATGAATATCCATTCAGTGTTACTACTCCAGCTGAGTAAGCAAAAGAATAATACAGTATAACAAAAAAAGAAAAATCTTAAGTCCTGCTTAGTGTTCCATCTTCCCCAGCATGCAATGCAGTTCTGTTCATCCTGACTTATAACCATGAAATCAAAAGGACTCTTATCTGAACAGCTCAAAATTTTCTATACAGTTTTCTGCTCCTGGTAAGCTGAAATTAAATACATAGGGGACAGACACATGTAAACTAAGGAAAACCTACCTGGGATATTATGCTACAGGTAAGAAAGAACAAATACAAAAAATAATTTTGTCTGTGAAATGACCATGGGAGGTTTCAATGAAATTCAATAACTTTTAATAACCTACTGCAACACATGCACTTGACTGTGAACCATGCAGCGTAACATGTGCTTTCTTTTTATACTTGCCCCACCTCCAGTCCATCCTTTAATTACTTCCCCCAAGTTAAAGTAAAACACTTAGTGAATACACAGTGTTCCTTTTAACTACTATATATGACATCTACCCCCTTTTCTCTTTTTAACACCATATCACTAGTGAACAGTTAACAGCGTATATCTATAACTAATGCAAAGTGTAGTATTACTTTTCCCACATTCAAAATCAATCATTTACATCAAAGTCAATACCTGTTTCTCCCATCATCCCCATGTGAGCATCTTGACTGGTTTGCACACACGTCCTGATCTGGTCACAATTTGTCCAGAAAGAGGGGCTGTGGGTGAAACTTCACTCTGACTGACAGAAACTGACTTTGACACCATGGTTTTGTCTTGGTGGGCGTAAGACTCAGTACTACCATCCGTCTCTGTTGGTACTGGTTCAGGATGGAGATGACGGCAATTTCGTCGTAGTTGTGCTCCTTGCTGTGTATTAATGATGAAAGATCTTGGAGTGATGCTTTCCCCAGAAGCGACTGCTGGTGTAGACCATGACTTTTCATGATCCAGCTTGGAGAGTACAACATCACCTGGTCACAGGGCAGTAATGGTTTTTCTCCATGTTGATAGTACGCTTAATAATACGCTTGCTTCGTCTTTCCCTTCCTGTCCTTGTCTCTCACAGCTGTCATATCTGGCCATTTTGGTATTAGGTTTTCTTCTAGCATGGGCAAGGTGGTTCTTATTTTCCTTCCCATTAACAGTTCAGCTGGGCTAAATCCTGTGGTGGAGCATAGAGTGGACCGATAGCTCATCAGAGCTACTACAGGATCTTTTTGTTTAAGAACTTTGTTTGCTATCTTTACAGCTCTTTCTGCATGTCCATTTCCTTGAGGATGATGCTGGCTAGACATATAGTGTCTAAAATTGAAAAATCTTGAAATTCCACACTGGAAACCTGTGGTCCATTATCGCTTACCACATCATCAGGAATCCCAAATCTGGCAAAAACTGCTTTGAGTTTCTGGATAACATGCACACTTGTCATTAAAGGTAAGTGTAGTATTTCCAAAAATCTGGAGTAATAATCAGAGATTATCAGATAGTTGTGCCATTCATGCTTGCATAGGTCCATAGCAAATCTTTTCTAAGGTCACTATGGAAGTGGTGTGGAAATGAGAGCTTCTCTTTTCTGATTTCTTTTCAGTTCACGGCATACTTGACATAATGCCAAAAGTTTATTTATTTCTTTAGAAAGTCCTATCCACCATACTGATGATTGTGCTCTGATCCTACATTTTGTCAGGCTTTGGTGCCCTTCAGGAATTTTATGAAAAATTTCGTCTCTCATAATCCTCAGCACCACAATTGCAGAATAGTTTCCACTTTATCAGCTCCTGCCTGATCCCCAATTGGTTAATGATATGTCCAAGAAACCTCCACCGGCTCTGCTTAATCAAACATTTTTCTCGGTTCATATTCCTCCTCTGTGGACCCATAAACAAAAATATCGTCCATGAAGACTTTGATGCTTTTCAGTCCCTGGAGGGTTTCTACCATCTTTCTCTGAAGATTTCGGGTGTACTTGTTATACCGAAGGCTTGTTGCTCAAAGTAAAACCGGCCAAAGGGCATAATAAATGTAGTGAGCTTAATGCTATCAGGGTGGAGCGGTATTTGGAAGAACCCACTGGCAGTGTTCAGTGAAGAAAAAAACAGTAGCCCCACTCAGCTTTGCAGTTATCTCATCTGGAGAGGGCAGGATGTACTGCTGTCTTTTCATGGCTTTATTCAGCCTCTTAAAGTCGACGCAAATGCAGGCCTTACCTGTGTTCTTTTTCATCACAGACACCATTGGGCCACACCAATTTGTTGGCTGTGTAACTCGTCCGATAATGCCGTCTCTTTCTATTCCCTGGAGCTCTTCCTTTACTTTCTGTAGCTTAGGAAGTGGTACTTGCCGTGCTGCATGTACTGCATATGGCTGTGCATTGTCTTTCAGCTGAATTCTCATGGGTTCAGTCTTTAACATACTGTACTCACCGTACGCCTGCTGGCATTCTCTACTGCTCACTGCTTCATCCACTCTCCTCACCAGATTCATTGTAACGGATAACTGTCTGCTGAGTAGATTGGTTGCCATGCATCCATGGACTACGTATGCGGTTAGTTTTACCTTTGCAGGTTACCGTACTCTGAATTCATCCTATGCGTCTCAGCTCAATGCCTGGGCTATCCAGTGGTATATCTGAAGGCTGTAATAGACTTGAGGGAATGAGTGAGTGATATGTCTCTTCCTAGATGACATTCACATTGGCACCTGTGTCGATCTTGAATTCAACCAGTGTGGAGCCCACTAACAACTTGACAGACCATTCCTCTGCTGACCCATCTGCCTTACTCACCGCCCCTAGGAAGTATGTTGGCATTTGCTCTGTAACATCGTTCATTGCCTTCCTGTATCTACACACTCTTCTCCAATGTCCTACTTTGTTGCATGAATTGCATGTGGATCTCTTGGCTCGGCAGCATTCATCTTTGTTATGACGTGTTTTCCCGCACTTACTGCACTGCTCATCGTTTCCTCCGTGTTGGCTACTATTTCCCCTTTTTTGGTTGCCATAATGTTTGAATTCTTTGCTGCTCTTTAGTGTGACTTCATGTATCATTCTTTCTGCCTCTCCTTGCACACTGATTTGGGAAGCAACCTCTGCTGACTGCCTGTCTCAATAGCTAGCGCTGGCGTTAGGTCCTTTGTCAGCTGCAGCTCATGCAAAACATCTTTGTTGAGTATTCCGACAACTACCCGGTCGTGGATATTTTCTTCTCTACTCGCACCGAAGTTGCAAAGCTCTGACAGTTCATACAAAGCTCTGATAAAAGTCTTGACTTTTTCTCCAGGCCTCTGCACATGTTGGTGAAAGCATGCACGTTCATGTATCACGCTCCTTCTTGGCACAAAATAGTAGTCAAACTTTCTCAACAAACTGTCAAAGTCATTTTGGTGCGCCTCTTCCACAAAAACAAAGGATTTGTAAACATTTTCTGCCTTGCTCCCCATGGTGTAAATAAGGCTGGGGCCTCATGTATAAAAGGTGTGTACACACAAAAATGTTGCGTACGCCACTTTCCACGCTCACATCGCAATGTATAAAAACTAAACTTGGTGTAAAGCCATGCACATTCTCAAGCCAGCACAAACCATTGTGTACACAAGTTTTTGGCTCGGTTTTGCAAACTGGTGGCACCCAGCGTCAAAGTAGTGCTACAGTTCCTGTGTGGTTTCCCTTTATTTTCTAGATTCACATCCCTGATGTGGCTTTATCAGATACACTGAAATTAACCACATATTGTTTTTTAGTTTAAGCCATCTGATTTTAATCAAACTGTATTAGCCATGCGCACCATCTAATTGAACGTTCCCATACGGCAAATGCTTCAGAGCCTTTCCTGAAGGGACCTCACGGTTCAGAAACAGTTTCATCCCAAGAGCTCTAAACGCACTCAATCATTCCATCAGGTGCTCCTGGTAGAACTGTTTGTACTTATAAGTACAATCACTTCACTGTAAACTTGCACCACATTTATAATATTGTACAACCCGAGCCACTTTATAAAGTGCGTATTTACATATGATGATGATTGGCTTCTAAGTTGATTTAGATTTCCAAGTGCTATCTTCTTGGAGCTCTTGATATCATTTTTAAGATGAAATGCAGTAACGTATGTATATTACATTATATGGATACATTTTTAACTTCATTTAAATAATGTATACTGTTAATAATTAAACATGAGGGTGCAGTGCTACAGTTGTAGCAGTGAGCTGGTGTCCTGTTCCAAGATTGTTCCTGCCTCCCGCTGTATGCCTCCTGGGACTGGTGCGACCCTGGATGGATAGATGGATGAAATAATTAAACATTTTCCTTAAAAGTTTTGAAGAATCTGTGTTCTAAGCTTACAGATGGCTTGACATTTATTACAGGTCTTGTATGATGGTTGGTTACTTGAAGAAAGAAAAGGAAAGATAAGAATTGGGGGTTAGCATGTTTGAAAGAGACAGTACTGCTGCAATAAATTATTTCATCGAGGGTCGCACACAGTGCATTGTGCTTTTGCTATTGTCTTTTCACACAATGTTGAACTTAAGGGTCTATTTATATTGATTTGCATATTCAAAGAGGCATAATTCTGGGAGGAGTCGGGGTCAGGTGGCAGGTGCATACACATGTGTTACATTTCACACTGACCGGGATTTATGTAGCAGAAGAACGTCGAAGCTGGTGTACGCACAGATTTATTCATTTGAAATTTTTTGTGTGTATGCAAATTTCTGTTTTTGTCTGTACGCCATGTTTTAGTGTGAATTCTACGCGTGATTTCACTATCTTCCTTGTTTAATTTAGTGGCGGTCCTAAATCTTGCAAAATGCTGTTTCCAATCTGGCCAGTCTCCTGGCTTGTCAAAGGAGAAGTTTGTTGAAGGATTAAACTTTACCATGACTCTATTCCTTTATTTCTGACACTATGTGAAATGACCATGGAGGCTTCAATGTACTTCAATAACTTTTAATAACAAACTGCAACATATTACAACACATGCACTTGACTGTGAACCATGCAGTGTAACAACATGTGCTTCCTTTTTATACTCCTTTATCATCCTTTAATTACTTCCCCCAAGTTGCCATAAAACAGTGAATACCCAGTGTTACTTTTAACTACTGTATATGACATTGTCCAAAAGTATCAGTCGCACTCATAGTGCACTGTTATTTTCTAAGAACAGGTTTGTTAAACATACACTGCACAGTTAAATTTCCTTATGAATGATATTGTATGTGAATTTGCAGATGAATTTATCTACTATACACTTACCTGTAAGTGTTTGTTCAATAACAGGATTAATAAAGGTAATGCATGTAAAATGGCCAGAGTGGTTTACTAAAAAATATTTTGTTTTTATAAACTTTACAATTTACTATATGAATAAATAAGATGGGTAACTTGTCTGTGTTCTTTTTTCTGTCTTATTGAAGGCCTGCGTTTGGTTGTGGTAAAACTGGTCTTGGGTTTCTATAATATATAGGCTAAATATATAATTTCCTAAAGCTTATAGGAAATGATTCCCTCTGCTGAGTAACCTTCCCAGATAAATATGATCAACTGTATGGTTATCTACTCCCAAAGAGCTGTTTATATCAATTTTAGTAAAGCAGTGCCTTTCAAATAAATTTTTTGGAACTGTGAACACAGTCCTGTACAAAATTGAAGATTTTCTTTTAGAGTTAAGTTAATTCAGATGAAAAGCAGGCAATAATATATCAAATTTCCCTTCCTTTTGTTCATGCTTGAGAATCAATAGCTTATTATACTCTTGATGAACCTATAAATTATTTAATTAAAATTTGATATATGAGATCATTAAGACCATTTTGCCTGCTAAAATTATTTTTCTTTCTTGATCATCATATTTCTGTTCTTGCTTTGTCTTTAAAAAGAAAAAAGTTGCCTTAGTGTATAAACTATAAACATATTGTATAGCAATGCTTCAGTCTTTCATTAAAATGTTCTTCACACACGCACACACACACGCACACACACACACACAGCAATAATACAAACATGCAAGTGTTACAACATATGGAAGGAAAACTGAGATACTTAGCTTCCACACAGGTAGCACCCAGTATCTTATTTCACTAAATGGATAATGATATAGATTGTCCACATTTTCTTGGATGTCCAAACAAGTAATTGGACAACTTAGCTGTTAACTAAACAAACAAGACAGATGGAGTGAATAATTTATCTTGTTGATGTAATTTCGTGCTTTTATTTTCCATTATGAATCAATATAATCATCCTGCATTTTGGTCAAAGGACCTAACGATCTTTTTTGAATATAAATCAAAAACAGCGCAGTAAATTAAAAAAAGTTGAGATGAAAATACGACTTTATCTATTGATGTGTCTGTCTATACATGTTGTTCATGATGAGTATGTAACTGTTCGGTTAATACATTTTTCTGCCTTCCAATAACTAACAGCAAGCACAGCATTACTTACTCTCTCACCCCTCTGCTTCCTTTCTCTCTCACTTGGACATTCCAGGCACTGAATTTTCACCCAACACATTTTCTAAACTCATTTGTCCCTTGTAATTTGCAAAGTTATAAATTCTTCCACCTGGTGTTTATTTCCGGGCCAAGCCTCAACACTTCTCCAGTTAAGCTGGTCCTGTAAAGTCTCAGCACTACCAGGCCCCTAAGAACATTACACATATTAACCTGCCTTTAAAGTGATTTGCCCTTATGGCAGCTTCTAAACTGCATGCCACAGCTGTCATATGAAGAATACCTGTTTGAGACCTTCCCAACCCTTCTGTTCTTTTTATACTATTCTAAAAGATTTTATTTCTTATGAACCATAGTGCACCTATAGAAGTTACTACTCCCAACAATGCTGGTGCACTCACCATCTCAGTTTTCTACAATGCATTAGTGCTATCTTTGTTTTGGAAACAGCATTCCATCCCCATTAAAATGTGCAACTTCCATAATCATGCCACTTAAAAAATATATATAAAGGAGAAGGAACTATTGAAGTCTATTGAATCTCACTAGTGTGAATGATATGAATCTCACTACACACAAAGCATATGTAGATAAAAGAGGGAGCAGTTTTGTGAAGGGTCATTGCATATTAGGGTTTAGCCTTTCTCAAAATTACTAGTGGTACGTTATCCTTCTCCTCTCATACTGGCCCCTCCAATACCACATTACCATATTTTTCCTTACCTAGATGTGCAATCACCTTCTTGCAGTTCAGTCACAGTTACCACCGCCCATTGTGTCTTGCCTTCCTCTCTGCTGAAGCCTAGCGCTCTTTACCTCTAAGGAGACAGGTCTTGACCCAAATGTCATAGTGACTTCATCACCTCCACCGAGTGCTTCATTTGATCAGTCCATTGTTATAACCCCAGCACTATGCTGCAGCTAATCTTCCACTGCAATATTATCCTTGGTTCAACACATCCATTGTATATTGAGCTAAAATATTTCAGAGCCAGAACTCAGTGTCAGGAATCAGTCAAGTGGCAAATTCAGATTTACACAAAAAATAAACATCTGAATCAGGAAAAATAATCAAAATTTCTGTTACGGACTAGCCAGGATAAGAAACAGAAATAAGAATTTGTTGTTTGTTAATTGGAGTAGAAGCATATTCCTAAATTGGTAAAGGCCATGATCCAGAATTAAGAGTTAAATTTCTGTGCAGTGAGTGGTACTGAGGACAGCATGGACTACTGGGTATCATCGGCTGCTAGGCAGACTAAAAGGCACAAGATAGGTTACAGCTGAGGTGGTGAGAGACAGTTGCTTAGATAATAGGATGTGGAAGTTGCCATTATAATGTAGCTTGTGATGGTGTAATACATAATAAACTATGATTGATTGGATGTTATTTATTTATTTATTTTTTAAAATAAACTGCTCAAAAAAATTAAAGGAACACTTTGAAAACACATCAGATCTCAATGGGAAAAAAAAATCATGCTGGATATCTATACTGATATGGACTGAGTAATGTGTTAGGAATGAAAGGACGCCACATCATTTGATGGAAATGAAAATTATCAACCTACAGAGGGCTGAATTCAAAGACACCCCAAAAATCAAAGTGAAAAAATGATGCGGCAGGCTAGTCCATTTTGCTGAAATTTCATTGCAGCAACTCAAAATCGTATTCAGTAGTTTGTATGGCCCACACATGCTTGTATACATGCCTGACAACATCAGGGAATGCTCCTAATGAGACAACAGATGGTGTCCTGGGGGATCTCCTCCCAGATCTGGAGCAGGGCATAACTGATCTCCTGGGCAGTGCTCATCTTGTTCCTCCTTGCCCAAAGGGGCAGATACTGGTCCTGCTGATGGGTTAAGGACCTTCTACAGCTCAGTCCAGCTCTCCTAGAATTGAGAGTGCCTGTCTCCTGGAATCTCCTCCACTCCTTTGAGACTGTGCTGGGAGACACAACAAACCTTCTGGCAATGGTACGTATTAATGTGCCATCCTGGAGAAGTTGGACTACCTGTGCAACCTCTGTAGGGTCCAGGCATTGCCTCATGCTACCAGTAGTAACACTGACCATATACAAATGCAAAACTAGTGAAAAACAGTCAGAAAAGATGAGGAGGGAAAAATGTCAGTGGCCTCCACCTGTTAAACCATTTTGGGGGACGTCTCATTGTTGCCCCTCTAGTGCACCTGTTGTAAATTCATTAACACCAAAAGCAGCTGAAACTGATTAACAACCCCCGCTGTTACTTAACTAACCAGATCAATATCCCAGAAGTTTCACTGACTTGATGCTATACTCTGATTAGAAAGTATTCCTTTAATTTTTTGAGCAGTATTGGATGGAATTCTACATGTAATAGCAAATCAACAATAGAAAACAGTCAGCTATGTGTGAACAGTTCAGAATTTATGTATTCACATTAACAGCTTCCAAGATACAGTATATGTGCTCAGTTTGTCAGAAGTTTCTCCTCACTGAAACTTTACCATAAATGGTAGTGGTAATAGAGTTGTGAATGTGAGATGTAACATACAGTAATACAACAAGCATTTGTCTAAGACAAACAATACAAGCATTCATAATTTAAATGTTGAGTAGTACCTGAAGTCATGTAATCCAGATTTTAGTACAGTTGGAAGTCAATCTAAAAATGTGTACACTCAAACATATACTCAAGTATACTAGGACAATTTAGATTCTACTTTTTAAGGTGTAGATATTAAACTACTCCTCAAAATGCAAAGCATTTCTAGATAAAATTACAAATGTTTTTGTGTAGTAAAAATAACAAAATTTTAAGCTACAGGATTTACTACAACAGTTCTAAATGTTGAAATAACTACCTCATGATTATTCATTAAAAACATCATGCATGAAAAACAAATGCTGGCCATCCAGAGATTTCAAAAGCTTGACTCAAGTAAATCTCCCCTACTGCTTTATCACATCAAACTCCTGACTGTGAAAAACTTTTGAACTATAGCTGTCTTTATCATGCCAATAAGGGATTATGATTTAGTGTTGCAGAAAATGCCTCCTGGTCTCTGAGCAAAGACAGTGTTTTTATGGAAATATTTCCTTAGTATGCTGTAGTGTAGGTTTAGTTTTTAATTAATGTACTTTTTAAATCAATCTAAAAATAAAGAAGTTTTAATTAGACTTCCAACATGGATCTAGTAAATAATTCACTGGCAGTGTACTATAACACGCAGCAATGAAAGTACAGTCTAATTTGAAGTAGATACCGTTATTACTGTGCAAAACAGAATGTAATAAAAATAGACGCAACTTACACTTGTGATCTTAGCATTGTATATCACAATATCATTAATGTTTTTTGTCAGTAAAAATAACTGATATATACATAAAATTAATTGCCTCAAGTTTTTGAGAACTGTAGCAAAATAATATAAACATGTTTAAAAGGTACAAAAGTGACTATTAAATTATTATGCACTTCAATTACACTGAATATCATTTTACTGTAATAGACTTTTAGCATATTATAAGTGAAATTCACATTTCTGCACCATTATTTCAGTAGTACTGTGCCATAATTTGTTTTTATGGCAGAACTTTAATACCATGCTGCAAAACGCTGGGTTTGCTCTGCTGGTAAAATATTTAAATGACTTCTTAAACAGGGGTAATGTAATGGAAAAATAAAACACTATGAATGCCATAATCCCACAGAAGAAAAAAAATGGTTTTATTAAGTCTTTGTGTTTTGCCATCATATAAAACTGTAAAAGGTTTTATTGTAAATATTCGTTATATGGCTGTATTGTATGCATGTATTCATTAGTATTTCTTTCTTTCACCAGTAAAATGCTACTGGTTTGATTATACATCTGATTTTTTCAAATGGCAATAATAAATAAAAACATCTCTTAAAATAAAACACAAATGATAGAGTAGCAAGGCCACACTTCAGAATTTACACTTTCAAAGTTACAATTTTTGTGTGCCTATTTTGCAGATTAAACTTGATGTCAATCATTTGAATTGTGAAGACTTTTTTAAACCACAAATTTTAAATATGGAAACCTCCCAAAATTTCTAGTCCTGGACTCTGTAATCTAAAACAATGATGCCTTTTTACTTCTGCAATTTGAGGGCTTTCTGGCACATTCTTTAGCTGGCATAGTTCAGGAAAGCTCCTAGGGTGTGCTCATTTGAAATCTGTAGCATAGCAACTACAAATTAACGCAAGAAAAAAAAGCCTTTAAATTAATGGCCTATTCACCCGCTTTAAAATAAAATGCCAGATGCAATGTTCATTTGAGACAGGATGGATGTGTTTCACCTATGTCAATTACGGGCCAAAACAAATTATGAAAACCTTATGTTTTTAGCCAAAGGTTTTTAAAAGAAGATCAAGAGGCATTACTTTAGGGGAAGTTATATGAATCATTTAGGCATTAAAAACATTTAACAGCAGAATGATAATAATTATTATTTATTCAGAAAATCATAAAGGAGCCGTCAAAATAAGTCCATCTAGCATATGGTATGCTGATAAACATTCCTAAAGTAACTTTATTTAGTCTCTCAAGTATTTGCCTAGAGCAGTATATTTGCTCAGAAATGCTTCCTTAGCTAAATATTAATTCATTTGCTTAGCGATTATCATCCTAACATAGGTGTCTTGTCTGTCAAGATACTCAAGGACAGTGAGTAGGGATCTTTCTAATTTAATATGCAGACTGGAGTGGTCCTAGCAAGCCTGGAATAGCACAGTTGATTAAAGTCATTAATAGCCTCTTGAAATACTTTCGAGTGACATAAGTGAGCGCCATTTGGTGGTAGTCATTATGGCATGTTACCTTGGTTTCCAAAGTTGTAATAGGGCTATTATGATTTTTTTTCCCTTCTTCTTAGAGGGACTGCATCAGCTGCTAGAAAGTGCTTGAGAACTTGTACAAGTGGTGCTCGCCCTCTCCCATCTGAAAGGAGCTCGATACCATTGCAACACTTGATTCTTCTAGTCTTGTTCTAATTGGATTTGTGAGACTATGATAACATGGTGTTTTGGTGCCTTTCCATGTGCGTTGGATTAATCATCTTTTCTTTTTTCTCTGAGTACAAACAGGAAATATTTAAAAATATATATATTTTAATTTTTTTTGTTGTGTAGTAATTGGCAAGAAATTAGTGAAATGCATCACATTTGTCTATTTGTATTTTTTTTCATGCCCTATGTTGCAGTTATGACCATTCTATTACTACAGGAACTCTACAAGGGTGGTCATTACTGAGGTCAAGTGATGTGTCTCTCAGCTAGTTCTATATCTCAAAATACGCTCACCACTACAAACAAGAGGATTGTCCTGAAAATGTAAAGCAGAGATCAAAATCAATGGTCCACTCAGGGTCACAAAATTATACACATTTTCATAAAAAGAATTAATGTTTGAGAAAGTGCTTAATTCAGAAACATGAAATACTTAGCAACATAAAACCTTTTATTTTTTTATTCTGAATGAATACTTTTTGTTTTGAATGAAAATTAAAACTAAAATATCCCCACAACTCCTTGCCTTTAAATAGCCTGGTGTTCATTAAGCAACTGTTTAGCACAGCCACTCACCACAGTATTGCATCCACAGCAACCAACATGGCATAATGTTTGATAAGTGGAACAAATCTGGAGCAAAGAATTTGAATAAAAAAAACAGACCAAAACAACTGAAGATCATGGCATCCACTTCGGGTTTACTATAGTATATCAAATCAAAATCAAATTAAAAAGACAGATTTATATTTGGAACAGAGCCCACTAACTGTCTGATAGTGTACCTGATCAATGTTTCCATTTTAATTCTATATAAACATGATTTGTTTGTGCTGTGATGTGAACACCTATAATCAGATCATTGCATTTTTTCACATTTTTGAGTATTGACAGCATCGTTGACTGTAATTTCTTTAATTTTGGGGGGTACTTCACAGATTGTACTTCCTCTCTTGAAAGCCATTTCTAAAAATAATGTAGCTGAGAATTGACTGAGAAGCCCACTGACAGGCTGTGCTACTTGCCAGATGCAAGTGTTAGAAATGTGTCCTTCTGTACAGCTCTTTTGCCTGCCAAACTCCTACCCTCATAGGGTGGGGTTGAACATGCTGAAAAATCAAGAGATCTTAGTTAGTCCAATGTAAATACTCCAGCAGTGAAAGAGCAGGTTTAACACGCCAATATTTCTTTTGCTGCCCATTTTACTCCGTGCAAATTTCTCCTATTTACGTCAGAGTACATGATACACTCCACGTATTCTATTTCTAAGAACATAATAAGTTTTCCAAACAAAATGAGGCTGTTCAGGCCATTGCGCTTGTTTGGTTAGCAAATAAAGTTGTTTCAATATCTCATCCAGATACCTTTTAAAAGTTGTCAGGGTTTCTGCATCAATGTCATAACTCAATACTTCTTTACACAAAGGAATTTGGAATTAAGTGCTTCCTGGCTTCAGTCTTAATTACATGTCCCCTCAATTTCCACTGGTCTCCTTGAGCATGTGATTCAGAATATAATCAAAAGTATTTTAATGGATTAACTTTCAACCTTCTCTGGCTAAAAATGTTTAATTAATTGAACATTTTAAAATAGGACATTTTATTTATAGTCCTGGGATGCACTTATTTGTTCTTTTCTTCACAACCTCTAGAGCTAAAATGGATTTCTTGTAGTGTGATACCCTGAACTGCACTCAGTATTCCAGATGCAGAGTCACTAGCACATCAAACAGTCAAAGAATTGCATCCTAACATTGTTTTTGCCTTATTAATTGCTTCTCTCCTTGGGTAGAGAATGAGAATGTTACAACAATATAAACCACTAAATCTTTTTCACAGGTTGCTTCCTGTAGGACACCGTGTTGCATTTAGAATTAATGTTCCTTTCACCCAATGTAGGATTTTGCACTTCTCTGCCTTTATCTGGAAGTGTTCATCCAGTTATGAAGATTGTGTTTTTTTTAATTGTTTTTGATGCTTCATCAGTATTTCTATATTCTTCTAGCTTTTTCTACTCATTATACACTGTATAGAAATAACAAAGGTCACTGGTAAGGTAAAGCCTCAATAATTGCCATTTTAAGGCTAAGACAGAACATAAAAGAGATCAAATATATGAGTTACAGCATAGAAGAAGTATCTTCTTACACTGCTGGTCACTGACTGACAATGACTTCATGTCTCAAGTGTAAATTAAGGTTGCTGAACTGGAAGGAGCACAATCAAGATTCTTCTTCCAGGTTAACTTCTTTCTGTCTGAAGACAGAAAGAGGAAACAGGTGAGTAACTGTGTAGCTCCTAAATGCTTCCCCAGGGTACCCTTAATATCTTTCACTGTAAAAGACAGATATTGCCCATGAACATGTCAATGTTTGTACAATCTGTAGTCCAGTTTCCTCCTAGCTGCCTTTTTCTTTATCCTACACTGCACAGATAAAGTTTTTATAAGTCGATAAATAATGTCCAGAAGTAATAACATAATGGGAAGGAGGAGTCTGAAGTGAGGGCAAAGACTGAAATAAGTTTACGTGGTAAAGGAAGCTAAACCTACATCGGTAGCAAGGCAGGAACAATCCCTGAACAGGGTGCCAGTCCATTGCAGGAGGAACACACACCATTTTAGCATTGCCAATTCACCTAACTTGCATGACTTTGGACTGTGGGATTAAAATATTGTAAATGTGCAAAATACTATTTACTTAGTATGAAAACCAAGCAAAGAAAGTGGATAAACAATCACTTCCATGAAACAAAATATTTACATTATGTTTGCTGTTTCACTATGTGTGAGTATTTGCCCAAATACGTCTTTATGTGGACATGCCAATGTCAGCATAATGGCAAATGCTCCAAAAAGCTTCAGAAGAAGCATTCAGTAGTAAAGCATCAGAGAGATAAATTTTCTTTCATCAGGAAATTACTCAAGATTTATTTGTGGTGTAGACAGAAACCAAAGGAAAATATGAAGGATATAGCCTGAAGATGAATGTGGATCAGTAATTTGGATTTTTGGAGGCATCTGTTAAAAAGTGTTTAAAATTATTGCCTCTAAAATACCAAAGGACACCAAGATATGAAGTATGTACATTTTTAGCTTCACTGTATGAGTCTAGGATGGCGCAGTGGGTAGCGCTGCTGCCTCGCAGTTGGGGGACCTGGGTTTGCTTCCCGGGTCCTCCCTGTGTGGAGTTTGCATGTTCTCCCCGTGTCTGCGTGGGTTTGCTCCGGTTACCTCCCACAGTCCACAGACATGTAGGTTAGGTGGATTGGCGATTCTAAATTGGCCCTAGTGTGTGCTTGGTGCTTGTGTGTGTCCTGGGTTGGCACCCTGCCCTGGATTGGTTCCTGCCTTGTGCCCTGTGTTGGCTGGGATTGGATCCAGCAGACCCCCGTGACCCTGTGTTCGGATTCAGCGGGTTGGAAAATAGATGGATGAATGAGTCTACTTTAAACTCAGATTCAGTTGTTTCACTTAGCTGAATTTTCATGAGAGCTAGAATAAGTTTTTGTACAATTACAAAAATATTGCAAGAGAATTGTCATAGACAAAAATCTCCAGATTCTTTAAACCTAGGAAAAAAAAACTTGTCTCATGGTAACAACTATGAATCACAATTACAGGGTAGAGGTGAAAATATGTTGACATGTTTGCTATACTTTAAAATAATCAACATTGCAGAAAATATTGATTGTGGATATCTAAGAAGACAACACTCTTATCTATGATCAAGATTAGCTATTGTATAAGGACAATCAATTGTTAGTATTAGAGAGAATGTTCTAAATGAAGAATAGTTCAGAATCCGTGCAATGCATCCTGATTTTTATTGATTACTCCTTTTCCTCCTCATATGACATTTATAGCTCATTTGCCACCTTATTTACAATCAAAGCACACATAAAGGTCTTCTTGAAATATATCTACTGCAAATGAAAATGTTTTGAACAAGTAACCATGTTTAAATACAAATATTTACACAAAATTTGCAGACCATGATGTCTACTTTACTGAAACACTATATCCCTTAAGCTTATGCAACCCCAAACTGCAAAAAGTTGGGATGGTATGGAAAATGCAAATAAAAACAGCAGTAGTTTAAAATTCACTTTCACTTGTAATCCATCCCAAACCATATAAAGATAACATATTTATTGTTTGTTTTGTTAGCATAAATGTTTTTGTAAATATATGGCCATTCTTACCATCAACGGTCTGTGACAAATTACAAAAAAAGTCAAGATAGGGCTAATTAATGAGTTAAAAAAATTATTATATGAGTAGAAACAGTTGATGTTCAGCAGTTGATTGTAATCATGCTTTGCTATAAAGCTGCATACTGGAAAGGCCTAGTCCTTGAAGAGCAAAGATGGGCTGAGAATTTCCCACAGATTCATGATAAAATAATTCAAAAGTTTAAAAAAACAATGTTTATTAAAGACAGATTAGAATGGATTTGGATATTTCACCCTCAACACTATATATTCTGGAGAAATTTTGGTGTGTAAAGGGTAAGGGCACAAGCCTAAAGTGACTGCCCTCCAATCCTTCAGGCAGCACTGCATCAAGAACCATCATTCATCAATAAGTAGATAGATAGATAGATAGATAGATAGATAGATAGATAGATAGATAGATACTTTATTAATCCCAAGGGAAAATTCACATACTCCAGCAGGAGCATACTTATACAAAAAACAATATTAAATTAAAGATTGATAATAATGCAGGTAAAAACAGACAATAACTTTGTATAATGTTAATGTTTACCCCCGATCCCCCCAAGGGGTGGAATTGAAGAGTCGCATTGTTTGGGGGAGGAATGATCTTCTCAGTCTGTCAGTGGAGCAGAACAGTGACAGCAGTCTGTCACTGAAGCTGCTCTTCTGTCTGGAGATGACACTGTTTAGTGGATGCAGTGGATTCTCCTTAATTGATAGTAGCCTGCTTAGCGCCTGTCACTCTGCCACAGATGTCAAACTGTCCAGCTCCATGCCAACAATAGAGCCTGCCTTCCTCACCAGTTTGTCCAGGCATGAGGCGTCTTTCTTCTTAATGTTGCCTCCCCAGCACACCATTGCGTAGAAGAGGGTGCTCGTCACAACCGTCTGATAGAACATCTGCAGCATCTTATTGCAGATGTTGAAGGACGCCAGCCTTCTAAGGAAGTATAACCGGCTCTGTCCTTTCTTACACAGAGAATCAGTATTGGCAGTCCAGTCTAATTTATCATCCAGCTGCACTCCCAGGTATTTATAGGTCTGCACCATCTGCACACAGTCACCTCTGATGATCACGGGGTCCATGAGGGGTCTGGGCCTCCTAAAATTCACCACCAGCTCCTTGGTTTTGCTGGTGTCCAGGTGTAGGTGGTTTGAGTCGCACCATTTAACAAAGTCATTGATTAGGTCCCTATACTCCTCCTCCTGCCCACTCCTGATGCAGCCCATGATAGCAGTGTCGTCAGCGAACTTTTGCACGTGGCAGGACTCCGAGTTGTATTGGAAGTCCGATGTATATAGGCTGAACAGGACCGGAGAAAGTACAGTCCCCTGTGGCGCTCCTGTGTTGCTGACCACAATGTCAGAAGTGCAGTTCCCAAGACGCACATACTGAGGTCTGTCTTTAAGATAGTCCACGATCCATGCCAGCAGGTATGAATCTACTCCCATCTCTGTCAGCTTGTCCCTAAGGAGCAGAGGTTGGATTGTGTTGAAGGCGTAAATAAGTAATATTTATAACCACATGGGCTAAACAGTACTTTTGCAAACCTTTATAAAGTAACACAATATGTAGTTACATCCACAAATGCCAGTTATACCTGTACTGTGCAAAAAAGAAATGGGTATGTTAACAGTGTTGACTTTGCTAGTCTTGGAGGCTACTGGGATGGACCATCATAGTGTGAAAATGTGTATTGTGATTGGATGAATCAATATTTCAGGTATTAAGAAATGCACCTCCAGACCCAAGAAGAAAAGGACCATCCAAACTGCTACCAACTACAAGTCCAGAAGTCAGCGTCTGTGATGGTATGGGGTTGTGTCAATGCCTGCGACAAGGGTAAATTCCACTTCTGTGAGAATACCATTAATGCCGAGAAGTACGTACAGATTTTGGAGCAACATATGCTGCCTTCAAGATGATATCTCTTCCATGGACATCCATGCATATTACAGCAAGATAATGTAAAACCAAAATTTTGTGCCCATTGCAAAGACATACCTGCACTGGAAGAGGGAGTGGGAGCTTGAAAACCCTCAATAAATCGGTGTGTTCAGTACCTGAATGTTTATTAAGTGCTGTGAGAATTAAAGGCAATGATACAAAATGGTAAATTCTTTACTGTTCAGACATTTATGGAATATGTTGCAAGGATCAAAAGAAAAATAAATGTGTATTGTTGAAAAAAACAATAAAATTCATTAATTGTAACATCAAATAATGGCTGTTAAATTGTTTTCAGGTCAAAAATCATTTACTATTATTTACTAATCACTGCTTTCTGTGTTTATATATTTTCCATACTGTCCCAACTTTTTCTGAGTGTCCCGGGATTGTATAGTGGATTCAGAAAGTATTCTGATGCCTTCATTTTCTGCACACATTATTGCATTGTAGATTTAATTTTAGACTGATACATTTTCCATTTTTGCCCTTCAATCTACACTCAATAACCCATAATGACAAAGTGAAAATCTGTTTTCAGAAAGTAAAATCCTGCCATCCTAGAGAAGTACAAAATCAGCACTGGGAAGGGCAGCATAAGAATTTAATGCATTGTTCGTGAAATGTACAAAAATTGCACAGGTACTGTATATTTTGTAGAAAGATCTTTTAATGACTCAGATATTTCTGTAAGTACCTCCCTGATATTTTTTGAGCTACCAGCTCATATATTAGATGGCTATGATTGTGTCTCTTTGTATCTGCAATAATGCATCTGTGAGGACACGGCCACTGTTGGACACACTGACTACATGTGGAAAAGGTGTTGGTGTGGCACCCGAAACTCTGCTGAGACCAAGTACACTGTAGTCCTAATGAATGACTTCTTCATGACGTGAAGACTTTCATGATAAAGACTGTTTTTAAAAGTCTGACAACTGTATATATATTGCACTAGCATTTTTACTTTGCTCAAAGGCATACATTAGGTGTTTTACCTGATTCCTCTGCAGCTGTCTCATCTACATCTGTATCTCCAAACTGCTTTTGCATAATGCAGCTTAATAAGACATCTCTTATTACAGATGCCATTCGCAGATCAAAATCAGAGAGAATAGATGTGCCTTTTTTCCCTCCTGTTGAACTCACACTCTGCTGGTGACATGTGATTGGCTTCTTTGCCTTTATAGGTTGTTATTTAACATATGTGTACTTGTTGGTGAAACTGCATTTAAGCCACAAATTTATATAATCTTAAAAAGAAAACGAGAGATCAGAACATTAGCAAAAAATTTTTGTAATTAAAAGAACTAATAACAGCTAAAATACAGAGCTAGGAAAGTAGTCTAAACATTTAAGTTAAACAATATAGGCAAGTTAAAACAAAATAAATCATAACCAAAACAATATCTATGAGAAGTACAATGAGAACACAGCAAATAGTCCTTCTGTTTCCCCTCTGGTGACTGCAACTCTGTCTTTATTACCTTAGGTTCACTGAATAATTTCAAGTCCTGCCTCATTTGTCTTTAGATTTATTAAAAATGATCAAAATTGTTGGGGAAAAAGGAAGATGAGCATACTAAAAAAAGAGTAAGGCAAAGATGGTGCTCCAACAGAACCGTGTCAACCTTTTTTACAGACAACAACAACAACAACATTTATTTATATAGCACATTTTCATACAAAAAGTAGCTCAAAGTGCTTTACATAATGAAGAAAAGACAAAATAAGAAATTAAAATAAGGCAACATTAGTTAACATAGAAAAGGAGTAAGGTCCGATGGCCAGGGTGGACAGAAAAAACAAAAAAAACCTCCAGAAAGCTGGTGAAAAAAATAAAATCTGTAGGGGTTCCAGGCCACGAGACCACAAAGTCCCCTCTGGACATTCTACCTAACATAAATGAAATAGTCCTCTTTGTAGTTAGGGTTCTCATGGAGTCACTTGATGCTGATGGTCATACAGACTTCTGGCTTTTAATCCATCCATCATTTTTGGAACATCATGGTACTTAGAGTAGATGGTGGTGGCGCAAGCCACCACCAAAAGGACACCGGAAAAGGAAACATAAGAGAGAGTAGGGGTTAGTACAGATTTTAGAGCCACCATGAATAGTTATTATAATGAATTGGATATACAGAGTATCAGGATTAAATTACAGTGAAGTTATGAAAAGGCCATGTTAAAGTAATGTGTTTTCAGCAGTTTTTTTTTAAAGTGCTCCACCGTATTAGCCTGGTGAATTCCTATTGGCAGGCTATTCCAGATTTTAGGTGCACAACAGCAGAAGGCCGCCTCACCACTTCTTTTAAGTTTTGCTCTTGGAATTCTAAGGAGACACTCAGTTGACGAGTAGATGAGTTGCAGGATCTTATCAGGCTGTGTCATGGTTTGCTTTTTTGTCGTCTCTGTCTTTTTAACTTTGTATGGGAGCAATCCGAAAACATGATGATATGTCAAGGACATCCTGCTATCTATTATATGACCTTGTCTTGATAGACCATCATATAGGATATTTAAGGATGTCAACAATAATCTGCTCCTTACCCTATAGAAACAACTACACGTATGAAAGAACACTTGAGTAATGCTTAGATAGAAATGCTTCAAGTCACCATTTTGCTCCTGTGTAAATTCCATAATGCATAACCACTTGTGATACTAAACAAACACGTTTTATCCAGTTTTAATGACACTCATCTGTAGACTCATTGTGAATCAATATATTATTCCCTTGTTCCAGTTTTAGAGAAATTTCTCAATGACAAGTCACCTTTGTAATGTAAATGCACCATTTCAACGATTTGTTTTAATAGGATGTATATTTTTCTAGATATTGGACATTTCTATAAATCACTGTGGGCAGTGAAAGATATAAATCAAACAGCTATTGATTAGACCCATCTATTTACAGTAGGTTGGACACAAGTAAAACTCACTGGGAAAAAACAAAACAAAACGAAGCACTCAATTCAGTTCCTAAGGCCAAATGGCTTAATATAAAACGTAGTTAAAGTTAAAGGATTATTCAGCTGTAAAGAAAGAGTTTTCTGTATAACACTCTTCCTTCAGAAAAGAACTGATGCAAAGTCATTGACCAGAATTATTTTAACTCTTCAATGTGGATTAGCATCAGAAAAAGCAGTTTAATTTTGAGCTGTCAGGTCAATGTTTTCTTTGTCCCTCATTTTTGTTTGTCAAATGATAACAATTTCACCATTGTCCCTGAATGCTGAACAAGTCATGTTAAGTAATTGGTGTGACTGGTACTGTTTGTGATTTTCAGACCAGTTCTCTCTGAATAACATCATTTGTCTTAGTTCTGCTATGTAAAGAATACATTTTATTACTTGATATTTTTTATAGAGATTTTGTAACTTTGGCCATTTAAGTGTTCTGTATTGGACCATGACTTGTGTGTTTCAGCTTATAAAAAAACTTTTTAAAAGTTATAGAATATATGCTGTAAATTTAACATACATGAAACACAATAATACATTATGCATTTTATACTAAATTTCTGTGTGATTCATATTTTAAGATTTTGTTAAATTAGTTTATTCCATTATGTCAGACTGCTCCGTTGCCAGTGTGGAAAAAAAAATAGAAAATTAAGCCAAGAATCCCTTCAATGTGTTGGACTGCATACAGTGTATGACTTTTATTGTTGCATAAAGCCTTTTATATTTCACCAGGCATAACCTAAATCCAAAGATGCACTTTTACATTTCTTTCCTCCTGCAGTGTTGATCATCATGCATGTGTTTTTTGGTAACCTTGAGTCATACAGTATTGTTGCTGCTGCTCTCTCAAGAATACCTCTTTCACTCTCTTCCCAAAGTAGAGTCATAACTATCAAACTTGGCCTGCATATATCTGAAAAGTCTTTCTGTTTTGACTTTTGGTTTATTTGTGGTTATTTATGTTGTCTTACAGATGCAGATTCCTCATTTCAAATCCCAGGCCAGTCACTTTCAGAATGACATTTCTTCTTCTATATAAGGGCTTTATTCTCTACAAAGAGCTGATACCCTAAATCAAGTGAGAAGGGCCTGGTGCTGCTAACTTAAAAGCTGAATATTGACATTAAACAAATGACTGTACAAGATACGTTAATAAACTTTGAGGACCAAGTCTGCATGTTTAAATCGCAGCATTTTAGATAGTAATTCTCATTCAATAACTCATCCATTTACCTGCAGTGAGTCTGAGTTAGCAGTGCACTAAGCATATGATGATTTCATTCCATTTTTATAACAGTGATTGTAATAACATTAAGAAAATTGACTCTTGAATTGCGATAGCACAGTTGCATTTCAACTATTAAAAAAAAAAATATAGAGAGCTGCTGGCTGAAGAGGACACACAGTGACATGGTGCTTAACAAAAACTTATGAAACTGAAAGTG
Source organism: Erpetoichthys calabaricus (assembly GCF_900747795.2). Classification (NCBI taxonomy): domain Eukaryota; kingdom Metazoa; phylum Chordata; class Cladistia; order Polypteriformes; family Polypteridae; genus Erpetoichthys; species Erpetoichthys calabaricus. The sequence continues at coordinate 139,171,324 of NC_041398.2, read as the reverse complement.
CCCAATGTGAAGCTCAATGAAATTGTCATGTCATGTCATAAATTTAACCTGCTTAATCCAGACCCTTGTCCCAGCTAGCATAGGGCGCAAAGTTGGAACAAACTCTGGATAAGGCACCAGTCCGTTGCAGGGCAAACTCACACATACAAGACACCAAGCACACACTTCAGACAATTTATTGTTGCCAATTCACCTAACCTGTATATTTTTGGAAAGTGGGAGGAAACCCACATATCCACAGGGAGAACAAGAAAACTCTGAGCAGGGAGTACAGGGATGCAAACCCTGGTCTCCTTACTGCATGGCAGTTGTGCCACCCTCAATAAAACTGAACTTGCTTTTAAAAAAGACGTTAGATTACACTGACCATCAAACTTTTATGAATTTTCTGTATGTTTTCAGTTTCATCCAGAAACAAAAAACATCTGTTCCATGCACTCTGTACTTGAATGCTTCACTCATAAATTGATTTTGAATGAATGACAACTCTTCGAAAGATGTATTGTTGCCAAAATGGTCAATTGCATCCCAGTGTTTAAGGAACAATTTGTGTATTTTTTTAATAGTGGTGTTTCTCTAGAATCTGTTTGGTGAGAATCTTAATAAAATGATAAGTCAATTGTTGTGACATATGCTGTATGTAGGGCATGGATGGCACAAAATAAGCCCTGAAAATGTAAAAAAAAATAAAAATAAAAAAATACATTCAGAAGCGTTATGTGTGTATGTATGATAAAATTATCCATCCATCCATCCATTTTCCAACCCGCTGAATCCGAACACAGGGTCACGGGGGTCTGCTGGAGCCAATCCCAGCCAACACAGGGCACAAGACAGGAACCAATCCCGGGCAGGGTGCCAACCCACCGCAGGACACACACAAACACGCCAAGCACACACTATGGCCAATTTAGAATCGCCAATCCACCTAACCTGCATGTCTTTGGACGGAAACCGGAGCACCCGGAGGAAACCCATGCAGACACGGGGAGAACATGCAAACTCCACACAGGGAGGACCTGGGAAGCGAACCCAGGTCCCCAGGTGTCCCAACTGCGAGGCAGCAGCGCTACCCACTGCGCCACCGTGCCGCCATGATAAAATTATATCCCTGGTAATTGCTGGCAGTGTTTTGTTGTGAACTACCACTTTTCCCTGCTATGCCAGTTATGAAAATAGAGCACATGATAGATCTGTAGTTGAAATATCTACCTCCTATTCTTTTTTTCCCCCAAACCAGCCTCACCCAAGTTGACTATTGGCACTATGCAATTGAGAGTACTGCTCTGATGTTAAAAGCTATAAACCAGGAGAAACCCATTTCTTTTAGAAATGAAACCAAAGATATCTTGCGTAAGAACAAAAACAATAAAATTCTGAACAACAAAGTGTTAAAAACTGACTATGTCCATTTTTCAAGCCAAAAATGTTAGAGTATTGATCTGCATCTTGAGATTCCATACATTTTACAAAACCGCATATCCATGTCATTTTAAGAGGGGCAAAAAGCAAAACGTTGGGATATTCAGCCATTTAACATAGACCAGCTGAATACTTTACTTTGCTTTACTTCATTCTCCTCCACAGCAATGCTTTCACCTCGGAAAGTAATCACTTATATTTTTTTCATTGTATGGCTGTTTGTTTAATTCCTTTGCAAATGTATTCATCCACTGGATTGATAATGGACACCTGTGCTTCAATGTGAGAGAATACTGAGCAGACAGATAATATGCAATGTGAAATGAACACACATTATAGGCAGAGCCTGAAATGGAAACAGATTACTGGTGCTATTCTATTGTTGGTGTCTTAGTCATCCTCATGAATAGTTATTAATTCTACGTGATATTTAAGCCATCCCATTTTGAGATCAGAGCACGTTGACCTTAGTACATGATATCAAAGAAGAGGTTAGGGATTTCCATTGGAGATCAAGTCCTACTTGGAATACATCTATCCTTCTTCCTAACCCACTTATCAAAGGCAGGATCGCAGGGCAGCTGAAACCATCAGGCACAAGACAATAACGATCCTTGGACAGGGAATCAGTCCATTGCAGAGTGAATACACATGTAACCACAGAAGCTATGATCTGTTTAGCAATCCTATCCACCTAAGTTTAATCAGGTTGATGTTTGATAAGTTCAGTACTGATGTTTTAACATTTGCATTGCGATAGCACAGAGCTGTCATTCCTGCCTCATAATTCCAGGGTCTACATAAATCGTTCGTGTTAACCCGGTGTATTTACAGATTGATTAATATGAGTAAGTGAGTTTTCTCACTCAAACACATTGTCCTCAGTTCTTTTATTGCCATATCCTCAGTTAGAGTGACTAATCTTGCTTTAAAAAAGTTGATAGTTGGTTTGCGATGCTTCAGTTTGCTCTATTACATATTCTACCATTTTCAAAAAAAGGCTGGCTTGGCTCTTATAAAAAATGTAAGTCTCTTATTAAAGATACTGTATAATGCAGTTTAATAGTTCTGATTTCTTGTTGTTTGTACAAAATACAATGAAACTCTTATGCCCTCTTATGTGGTCTTCCTACTAAACTGCCATTTGGTGTGATTATCTCGATGTAGGATATGTAAAACAGCAACACAGAATGAAACAGTTGACAAGTAGACGCCATTTCAGAAAAAATGATCATACATACAGAAGTCATGTTTTCTTACATTAAAATCTATGTTTCTTAAAATTGGATGTTTTCAGTAAGTTGGAAGGCTTTTTCATTCTACTATGGCTTCTGTGCCTGTAAGCAGCATTGTGGCTTTTGAATAGATAGTCTGGAAAATTACCACCGAGGCAGCATGCCCTAAAAGTCATGCAAATGGGGTTGTTCGGAATGCTGTGGTGTGAGGCAGGAAATTGTTAAGGAAGTTCTTAATGTAAAAAGAAGTGGTGAAGTAGTTTTTTTTTGGTGGATGGATGAGGCAGCACTTGGATCCCAATTTGAGGCCGCCAGTCTGGGTAGGCATATGGAATGTCTTGTTGCTCTGACATGATGATCGTCTTCCTCTGCTGTCGGAGGAACTTTGTAAACTCCGCATTTCAGTGGCAACACTCTCTGAGGTATGCAGACCTGGGACTGGCCAGCTCTCACAAGGTGGGTACAACTTTTATTGGCCTGGTCACTCTGATGGCTGTGATACTCAGAGAGAAGCTATTGCTGTGGCGGATCAGCTCCTTCTGATGGTGTCTGATGTCGCTCCTTTTATTGAGCGTATTATGAGACTCTGATTAAGGCACTCTCTGAGTGCCTTGTGTATTGTCTCAGTGTATGCTTCGACTGCAGTGATTGATGTCTCAGTGAGGGAGACATTCTATTCACAACTGCACTTGGTGGTTGATGGGTGCCTGTGAGGTAGAACTCCTCTGTTCACGGGTGACTTCAGTGTGACCACTGGCAATGAGGATTGTGTGAAAGTGGCTCCATGTTCCTTGACTTTGCAAAATGTCAGGGGCTGTGGATCACTGGATCCTGATTCCAGAGCCCTGAGCTGCATCTTTGGACTTGGTACTCCAATACTGGTGATGCGATGAAGGAGATCGATCAAATTTTTCTGGGCAGAAGCTGGAGGCTCCTACAGAGCTGCAGGGTCTACAGAAGTGCCCAGTTCAAGAATTCTGACCACAGACTTGTTGTTGCTACTCTGAAGATCCAGCTTACGTCCAGTAGGTTTCCACTAGGAGATTGAGGCTGAATCTGGCCAGACTCCAAGATCAGGTTGTTTCTAATGATTTGCATGCATTTTGTGTGAGGAACTTGCAGAGTTGGGTGTGACTGCTGACCCTAATGTGATGTGGGAGACCTTCTGTGACAAGACCCTGAAGGTTGCTGAGGGTTGTGTTTGTGTTGCTGATGTTCCTGGAAAGAGGTGTTTCATCTCGCAGGGCACTCTGAATATCATCGAGAGGAGTCTCAGTGCATGCCTTCATGGCAACTCTGGTCTGTACCAGGAACTGAGAAGGATGGCTGTGAGGGCAGATAAGGAGGTGCTTTTTAGAGGAATCTGTGAGCAAGTGACACTCCATCTATGGTCTAGTGACCCACATTCTGCTTACAGAGGAATCGAAGCATTATGCACATCCAAATCAGATTCTCAGAAAGTTGCAGTCAGGGCAGGTGATGGAACAGTCCTTACTGATGATGCTGCATTTGTGACCTTCTTCTGGGCTGGCTACTTTGAGCAGCTATTTAAAGCTGATACTTCAGGTAGGATGTTGGACATCCCTGGGTCCACAGTTCTTGAGGCTGATCCTCCAATTAGCTTTGAACCATCCAATCTCACAGAGATTGCACAGGTGATGAACAAGCCAAAGGTAGGGAAGGCTGCAGGGATCTCTGGTATCCAGGGTGAAGTTCTCCAGGCTGGTGGTAAGGCTGTCCTCCTAGCATTGAAAGAAGTTTTTGCTTCCATTTCAGAGACCGGCATCATCCCAACTGACTGGAAAATGGGACTTGTTGTCCGGATCTGGAAAGGGAAGGGTGATCACCGGGTTTGCAGCAATTACAGGGGATAACTCTGCTCTCAGTGCTGGGTAAGGTGCTCACTAGGGTCATCCTCAATAGGATTCGTTATCACTTGCTCACCTACCAATGACAGGAGCAGTCTGGTTTTACAACTAAGAAGTCTACCATCAACCACATCCTAGTACTGAGGGTTCTAATCGAGTGCAAACACAAATATCAGCAGAGTTTCTTTGCAGCCTTTGTAAATTTTCATAAGGCATTTAACTCAGTAGATCAAGCTGCCTGTGGGACATCCTGAGACTTTGCGGGATCCCTCCAAGGTTGCTGGATATCATTGCCGGGTCTGTACACCAGTATTGTGAGTGCTGTGCAGAGTAGAGGCAGAACCTCTGCATTTTTTCTAGTTGATTCTGGGGTTCATCAGGGGTGTGTTCTTGCTCCTATTCTCTTCAATGCTTGCATGGACTGTGTGTTGGGCAGGGTCTTGGGCTTCAGTGGCTGTGGGGCATTTGTTGGTGAAGAAAGATTCACTGATCTTAACTTTGTTGAAGATGCTGTGATCTTTGCAGTGTCAATGGAGGCTCTGATTGGGGCTCTCAAGAGACTGAGTGAGGAGTCTGAGTTTCTAGGCTTGCGAGTGTCCTGGATAAATACCAAGATCCATCCCTTTAATAATCTCTTTGGCACAGCCATCAGCAGTGTGTCTCTCTGTGGAGATAGTGTCAACCTTGTTGAGAGGTTTACTTACCTCTTCAGCAACATTCATGTGTCTGTTGACTTTTCCTGGCTGAAGTCATTAGACAGATTGGGAGAGCATGGAAGGTCGCTGGAAAGGAGTGTATGGTGCTTCTAATATCAGTGCAAATGAACGAAATTCCAAGTGTTTAAAGTCCTGGTGCTTCCTGTGTTGCTATATGCTTGCAAGACATGGATGCTATCCAGTGACCTGAGATGAAGGCTGGACTCCTTTGGTAATGTGTCTCTTCGGAGAATCCTTGAGTACCACTGGTTTGACTGTGTTGAATGAGCGGTTGCTCATGTGGTCAAAATAAAATTTTAAGTTAGGCCAAATTTCAACATTTTCTACTGATGGTGAAATTCATCACATCTCTAAAACTTGTCAGTGCAAAAAAGTGAGGCATATTAATGTTTTTTACTTGCAGTGAGAAACTGAGAATGTCGGATCATTGCATGTGCCTTGCTCTTTATATACCATCCAGGAATCAGAAGGAAAGTGTTACTTGGAGTCTAATTAAGAGTTCTGTAGCCCAGTGGTCCCAAATCGGGAGCTGGGGATTCCCGGACATTTTTCATTCCCACATTCCTGGGAATGAAACTGTTGTAATTCCCGGGAAAACGGGAACGGCCAAGCTCGCATATGCAGTATGGCGTGTAAAAATCGATCAAGAAATAACAGAGTTATAGTTGAAAATAATTAAGGTGGCGCCATTGCTGCAGCTTGCACTTCATCAGACAACAGCTTTGAACAGCAAATTGAAATTGCAATGCGTCAGTCTGTTGCATCCACATTATCTGTGCCAAGATACTTGCCATCACAGAATTATGACAAGAAACTTGGTGCATCAGTAAAAGCAGAAATGGCAGTGTTTCAGAGCAACGGCAAGTGCGGACGTTGTTTAGAACAAGTGTATCAGTATCTGATGATTGTGCCACTACTTCAGTAGAGGCAAAGCGTGCTTTCTCAGTGGCTGGCATACTTCTGCACGAAGGTGCGCTCTTGCCTGGATGACCGCACACTGGAATACATTGTGCTTTCTACACTTTTATTACCGCAACTAAAGATACATGTACGTATATGACAGCATGAACTGCTTGTTGATAAGGTTAGTCTTTTATTTGTGTCAACATATTGCAGTAGTTTTATTAAAAATAAATGTTGGTCGTTCTAAAACCGTTCACATGTGAGATGCCCGTACACTGTGTCATCCCCGGAAGCCCAGGATTCCCGGGAATGAAATGTGGGATTCCTGAATTCCCAGGAATGGATAAACCCATCTGGGAATGGATTCCCTAGTCCCAAATATTTACAGGGCATTTCCAGATCTTGGAAGTGATTTTATGTAATTAAACTTCACTGGTAAACATGGCATAAAACTTCACTCTTGATTCATATAAACCGGGTCAAGTAGTAGGAAGCAATTTTGTTTGAATCTTCACAGGCATGACATATTAAAGAATGAAAACAGGAGATTAACATCAGTACAGTGAGCCAAGCTCAATGGAGCAGACAAGATGGGTTTTACTAGCATTTTATTTCTTTTCATATTTGTTACACTGTGCATCTGTTCATTTTTTGTAAGGTGCATCCATCCATTTTAAACCCACTTACAGTATTCCAGTTCAGGATTGTGTGGTAACACAATTGTGTGGTTGTGTTGGTGTTACCGGTGTTCCCATAAGGAGGTGTTTCATCTGGCAGGGCACCCTGGATATCATCAAGAGGAGTTGCAGCACACGGCTCAATGGCAACTCTGGTCTGTACTGGGAACTGAGAGGGACGGCTGCGAGGGCTCTGAGGGCAGATAAAGAGGCATTTGTTTGAGGAATCTGTGAGCAAGTGACACACCATCTGTGGTCTAGCAAGCCACGTCCTGCTTACAGAGGAATCGAAGCATTACGCACATCTGAATCTGTTCCTCTGAGAGTCGCAGTCAGGGCAGCTGATGGAACGGTCCTTACAGATGACACTGCAGTTGTGACCCGCTGGGCTGGCTACTTTGACCAGTTGTTCAAAGCTGATCCTCCGGCTAGGACGTTGGATATCTCTGGGTCCACGGTTCTTGAGGTTGATCCTCCAATTAGCTGTGAACCACCCAATCTCACTGAGATTGCACAAGTGGTGAACCAGCTGAAGGGGGGAAAGGCTGCAGGGATCTGTGGTATCCGGGGTGAACTTCTCCAGGCTGGTGGTAAGGCTGTCCTCCTGGCATTGCAAGCAATCTTTGCTTCCATTTGGGAAACTGGCATCATCCCAACTGACTGGAAAATGGGACTTGTCGTCCCTATCTGGAAAGGGAAGGGTGATCGCTTGGATTGCAGCAACCACAGGGAGATAACACTGCTCTCAGTGCCGGGTAAGGTCCTTGCTAGGGTTGTCCTCAATAGGATCCGTGATCACTTGCTCACCTACCAGCGACCGGAACAGTCTGGTTTTACGCCCAAGAAGTCTACCATCGACCGCATCCTGGCACTGAGGGTTCTCATGGAGCGCAAACGCAAATATCGGCAGAGTTTCTTTGCAGCCTTTGTTGATTTTCACAAAGCGTTCGTCTCAGTTGATCGAGCTGCCCTGTGGGACATCCTGAGGATTCGCGGGATCCCCTCGAGGTTGCTGGATATCATGGCCGACCCGTACACTGGTACTGTGAGTGCTGTGCAAAGTGGAGGCAGGACCTCTGCATTTTTCCCAGTTGATTCTGAGGTTCGTTATGGGTGTGTTCTTGCTCCTACTCTGTTCAGTGCTTGCATGAACTGGGTGTTGGGCAAGGTCGTGGGGTCCAGTGGCTGTAGGACATCTGTTGGTGAAGAAAGGTTCACGGATCTTGACTTTGCTGACGATGCTATGATCTTCACAGAGTCAATGGAGGCTCTGATCGGAGCGCTCAAGAGACTGAGCAAGGAGTCTGAGTGTCTGGGCTTGCGAGTGTCCTGGACAAAAACCAAGATCCAGGCCTTTAATGACCTCTTGGGCACAGCCATCAGCAGTGTGTCTTTTTCCGGAGAGAGTGTTGACCTTGTTGAGAAGTTTACTTACCTTGGCAGTGACATTCATGTCTCTGGTGACTCTTCCTATGAAGTCAGTAGACGGATTGGGAGAGCATGGGGGGTCATGAGGTGTGTGGCGCTCCCGATATCTATGCAAAAGGACGACAGTCCAAGTCTTTAGAGTCCTGGTGCTTCCTGTCTTGCTATATGGTTGTGAGACATAGACGCTAACCAGTGACCTGAGACGAAGACTGGACTCCTTTGGTACTGTGTCTCTCCGGAAAATCCTTGGGTACCGTTTGCGTTGAATGAACGATTACTCATGGAGTCCTGAATGAGGCACATTACCTGCATTGTGAGGGAGTGTCAGTTACATTTACAACATGCATACCATATTCTGTATTTGACCCTGCTAATGATGTATTTACTGTTTATATAGCAAATATGAATATGTGAATCAAAGTTTATTTTTGTAGCGTTCAGACTGAGAGAAATTTTGGCAGTTAATTGAAATGGTTAACATTGAGTGTTGCTTTTGCTTTTCCTTTTCCTAAGAGTCTTTGGCTAAACATAAACGATTCAACAGAGCATACTCTATGCACTTGTAGGCCTACTGACAGAACACATTTTAAATGTTAGATGAAGGGTGTGCGTATTAATTATGTGTGTAGCCATAACTACAATATTAACACTTGTAAAAGATACTTAATCATTTAGAAGGTCTTATTAATAAGTGTTGATGTGTCAGTAAAAGCCTAATGAAGCCTAAAGGTTGGTAAGTAATTGCAGACATTAATCTTGACTATAATTTAAACAAGCAAACAGTAGACTCTATATAGAAGGTTCTTAGTTTGCAGACCGTAACTATGTTATTATAGTGTATAAAATGTTGGATATAAAAATGCCAATTATTTAAAAACTTGAACGGTTTTAATTACTAATTGTTATGAAGTTGGCGTGGTACAGTGTTTACCTATAGTGCCCTGGGTTCAATGCCCAGCATATTTACTATCTGTGTGAATCTGGAGCATTTTCCTTTTTCTTTCTTCAGCTTTATGGTTTGGGTTAAAATCTCAAAGATGTGCACATTGGCCTGAATGGTAAGTCACAGTTGGCTGTCTGTGTGGTGTGTTACAAATTAATCTCCCATCTAGCCTTGGTTTCTGCCATACCCTATTGATAGGTTCTGATTCCTTGTGATTCTTTATTATCACAGGAGTTCTTTTTAACTTTTTAATCTGATGATCCACATTAGATAATTTATAATTACTGGGGCCCAAGAAGATTATTATAATAATGACAACAGAACCACAAAGAGGCAAATAACAATGGTCATATAATAAAAAAGTAAATGTTTTTGTCTCATATCAAGCATATTTTTTCACATAAGTGTAATTAAAAGTGAAGACTAACATATTGTTAAAACAATACCCTGTTTATTCATATTCCAACTATGTTTATTCAGAGAAGGGCGATGAAGCAGCTGACTCCAATATCAGAAAACATAGGATGCAAGGCAGGAGTGATTCTGGATAGGGTGCCATCCCATCACAGGGTGAACACACACACACACACACACACACACACACACACACACACACAAACAAACTCACTAGGGCCAATTTAGTTAGCACTGTCAATCCACCTAACCTGCATGTCTTTGAACTGTGAGAGGAAACCAAGTCACCAAGAGGAAATCCACATGGACAAAATATGCAGACTCCACACAGAGAGCACCTGGGGGCTTGAACTTAAAACAACTATTCTAATTCAAAACATGAATAGATTTCTGAGATACGTCACTACTAGTGGCCATGCTTAGTTTAAGCTTTAGTAAAGCTGAGAGAAAGAATTTATTGGGTGTGGTATGAGTATATGATGATTTTTGAAAGCATAGTATGAAAGGTCATTTAACCTTGACATTTGACTAATGATACTAGTTAACACTAGAATTACAAGAGTCTACGAAAAAACTCGTAGATCCGGCCCACCTTAAAACCGTTCTCACCTCTCTTTTGTCTTCTAAATGTGCCGATTAAGACGAGTAGCAAGCAGCCGACTATTCCATCCCCCACCGCCGCAGAACGTTCACTAAGTTTTCCCAGCTCATGCCTTGTTTGATTATCTTTTTTTATTTCACAAAAGATTCAAGGAATAGATAACAGCTTCAGTGGGATAGCGGTAAGATTTGCTGGCTTGTAATCAAGAGTCCCCGGTTCAATCCCCACTCATTCCTATATTTGCCGCTTTCAGTAGTGAGCTACTCCTTTTGTTAATATTATACAGTACACACATACATTTGGTTTGCGTCTGTAACACACGGTGTGCATTTATAGGACTTGTAAAAGTTACCGTTTTTTTAACTTTTATTCTCTCTACATCACGATGCATACTACCGCCCACACCCCCCAGGGATCTGATGCTGTTAAATTCATTTGAAACGGAATAACTGGAGATGTGAGTGGTGTTTTGAGACAATGGAACTGGACATTCTCTCATCTGGAGGGATAAAATCTGACACACAAACGCTGGCGAATCTGCCTTCTTCGTATCTCACCGTCACTTGATTTTTTTTTTTTATTCAGTTTTATTGAGTGTTCCTGCTCATGCTGAATTAGTGTGCACCTTATGGTGTATGATGTCAAAAAAAAAAAAACACACACGTAGATATATATGATATTTGGAATTATTTGTTTTATGACCTGTATAGTACATTTCGGAAAACTTTGTGGCACGGGTGCAACATTATTCATCCATCCATCCATTTTCCAACCCGCTGAATCTGAACACAGGGTTGCGGGGGTCTGCTGGAGCCAATCCCAGCCAACACAAGGCACATGGCAGGGTACCAATCCTGGGCAGGGTGCCAACCCACCGCAGGACACACACAAACACACCCACACACCAAGCACACACTAGGGCCAATTTAGAATCACCAATCCACCTAACCTGCATGTCTTTGGACTGTGGGAGGAAACTGGAGAGCCCAGAGGAAACCCACGCAGACACGGGGAGAATATGCAAACTCCACGCAGGGAGGACCTGGGACGCAAACCCGGGTCTCCTAACTGCGAGGCAGCAGCGCTACCACTGCGCCACTGTGCCACCCAACATTATTCATATTATTCATATTCATTCACATAACATCTTGCGGTTTGTAATCAGCGACTGCGTTTTTGTTTCCCCGATCTTGCCAGTCCCCACATGTTGCTGTATGCTGTTTCTTTTGTACTCCGGGACATGCAGAGGATAGAATAGTACAGAGCAGTAAGTTCAGCGCTATATGCAATCATCAGATTCAAATGTTAACTGTTCACACACACGCAAGGATCGTCTTTCCTACATTTACAATGTGTGTACCTGTTACAATGTATACGCTTCTCTCTATGCTGTGGATCGGTTGTGGATTTATGTTGGCGCTATTACTGAAAGAAAAAAAAGATCAACATGTGTGTTGATCCTGCAGCACTGAATAAGCTCATGTGCTCTAACATCCCCCTCCCACCCCCGATCTGACTCTAAGAAACAGCGCAAGTACAGACGCAAACGAAGTGTGATCAAGAGTCCCCGGTACGATACCCACTCACTCCTATATTTGCTGTTTTCAGTAGTAAGCTGCTCTTTTTGTTAATATTATACAGTACACACATACACTTGGTTTGCGTCTGTACTTGCGTTGTTACTTAGTGTCAGATTGGGGGGGGGGGGATGTTAGAGCGCGTGAGCTTATTCAGTGCAGCAGGAACAATGCACATGTTGATCTTTTTTTTCTTTCAGTACATGTGCCTTCACTGTTTATTTATATATCTAGTGACTTTTCTGCCTGTCTGTCTCTCTATTACGCAGTGCTCTGTCTGTTTCTGTGTGTTATGGATCTTAAAAATAACAGTTATAAGGAAACTTGTTCATGTTAATTGCAGTCTCAATTGCTAAAAAATATTTTAAAAGGAGCATCCCACATGAAAATATAATGATTTCATTAACTGACAGTACATAACAATTTATAAATTTTATGTCCGTTTCAGTTTAAAAAGAAAAAAAAAAAGAACACTTTCTCCTCAATGGGGAATCGAACTCAGGTCTCTGATGGACAGGAAGCCTGCTGCACTCTGAGACAGCAAACCTTACCGCTACGCCACAGAAGCTGTTTTATTGTTTTTGAACCTTTTGTAAAAGTGTTTATTTGATGTTTGGACTTCATGGTGCTTCACACATTCTATAGTTTAGGCCTACATTTTGTAACATTTATTACTAAAATATGAAAAAGTTTCTGTTTTAACAATGTGTTTAAACAGATTACTGTAGAAACGGAACACACATCAAATGTGTGTGTTCCAAATAACGATCTATTATTTCCACTCTAAAACTCCATTTCACTCCCAGATAATCAATCAAGGCATGAGCTGGGAGATGCTCGTTCACGTTCTAAGTCGGTGGGGGGATGGAATAGTTGGCTGCTTGCAGCTTGTTTTTATCGGTACATTTAGAGGACAAAGGACGCTGGCGGAAAGGTGCAAATGGTTTTAAGGTGGGCCGGATCTACGCGTTTTTTCGTAGACTCTGGTAATTCTGGTGTTAAGGAATTAAGTAGTTAAATAATTAATTAATCAGTGCAGCTTATTTACCTTGTCTTAAACAACATTTCAAAAATAATGTTTTCAAATGAGCTCCACCAATAACAATAACTTTTTTTCTAAATGAATTTACAAATAGTTTAAAATACTCTGGTGTCCATTTAACTGTTCAATTAACCATACAAAAAGCCAACTTATTTGTAAAAATATAAGTATACAATGTTTACTTTATATGGGTGATATGATAAATCTTGCTGAATAATTCAGTAAACAGTCCATATTGAAAAGTTTAAGTCTACCGACTAACATTGTGGTGAATATCTACTGCTTGTCTCCCCCTTTTGATATTTTCTAGTGTTTTTGTGGTTCTCAGTGGTCTAACAAACATGTCTTTCACACTGCCAGTAGATTGATATTTATCACACTACTTTAAAATAGTGTGACAAGAAGGAGTACTCCTTCACCAAGACCTTTTAAACTTAATACAAAGTCCTCTTTGCACCTCATTTGCAGATTTAAATGTAATGTATTGTATAAAGGTGAACACATAAAGTGGAACCAACCAGATGTCCATGACCACTGAAACTTAACATTTTATAAAATACTGCCATGACACAATATATAACCTTCACAAAATCCCAGAAATTGTCACATCCTTGTGCTGCACCTGTTATTTTTATTTCAACATTTCAAACTAGCTCCGCAGTCCCATCAACTCACAAGCTTGTCTGCCTGTCACTTCCTCCTCTTTCCCTCTTTCTTATACGTGTCTTTGCTGTCAGTCTTCTTAATTTTATTGTTTCACTTGTTTTAAGATGGGATGTGGGAATACTTACTATATTTTAGTGCAACAGAAGTGAAATCTCTCCTTGATGCGTCAGCAGCATTTTTTCACATACTGCACTGCCACATGAGTATGATAAATAACAGTCTGTTTATCACTCTATGCAGTATTTGCACAAAGACATACTTGGTTAATTTTACCAAACAATTAAGTGGCAACCCATCACAAACAAGTCTGCGACCCAATTTGGGTTATGACCTATAGTTTAAGAAACACTGCTTTAACAGAGTATGTCAAAAAAATGGGGAAATGTTCAGACATAACTGGTAATGAAGAAGTCATTTACATGGAAAAATACAATATATTGCTTCTTTTGTACTCTGACTTGGAACTATTGCTCCAGTTGGTCAGATAGATTAATATGCATGTTTTATGTATTAAAATATTTCTTGAAGTACTGTGGCTCAATAAAAAATATGACTGTCATATTTAGTCTCATTAATGAACATAGGAAATACTCACACTGAACAGCAGGATAATTCAATTTGGTGTTTTGCTTTTCAGCTTGCAATAATAGCTACAGTGAAACATTATTCACTTGTTTTGCACATAAAGTATAAAATAGTTTATACAATGTCTTTTTCCAAGGGAGGCTATTTCATATTGCTCCTTCATATTCCTTTTTAATTAATTTTGGTAGTTTTTGATTTGTCATTACTAAGTCTTTTCCATTGTTTTTGTCTTTTTGTTTTTGTGGAGGAAGCAACTCTTTTTATTGGTAGAATAAATCAGAGATCATTAATTGACAGAAAAAGCAAGAAGATAAGAATGCAATATTTAGTTGTGCCCTAAACAATCCTTTTGGTGTTTTTATTTTCTTGCCATTGTATACATTAAATATGCAAACTAAATCCTCAAAAGTCTATTCAGTTACTGGACTTTCTAATGACCTGAACCTTTCAGGTCAGGAAGGTGTTTTCATTTCCCGTTTGGTAGCAACCTTTTGTAGACATGGCCAGAGGCAAGTACAGTTCATAGTCCTAATATAGGCCTACAGTATTTATTGTTATTCAGTCTGTTAAAGGAAAGTTTAAAAGTGCAGCTGCTGAGGTTAACACATCAGTCTCTCAGCACAAACACATATTATACAAATAATCTAATCTTCCATAGTGTCCTTGCATGGTCGAACTTCATCTGCCTTGGATTAAATGCCTCATCACATGATAGATCTATTTTTGACAAATTGTATTAAAGTTATTGCTTGCCTATACAAAACAAGTAGTTCAGAATGTAGCTGACAAGGGATCATTGGAATTTTGACTTAAAGACACTGTATACTTTTATCATCTCTGTTTCAAGGATTTTGGATTTGTAGATGTAACCTTTGTAAGTGCTTCTTTTTATTTTTGGCTTATTTTTTGCTGTTTGTTAGATTACATTTCTGAATTACAGATTTTTTTTAATCTTAGCTTTCTGGATTCATTCTTCACCATTTTATGTTTATTACTTCTTTTGTAATAAATTTTTAATTAACAAGGAGCTGTGCTTTTTTGAATTTGTAGGCCAAGGGTTTTATACAATTTTCCCTTTTGAGAAACACCAGCTTGATTCCTTTTTGTATGTAGGCTTGTGAAATCCTGCTTCTGTGGTTTTAAGCCAGGCTTATTCATCGTTTCAAGTTACTCAGTAATAGTGTTGCAGAGACCAGTCCAATCTATCATTGATGTGCATCCCAAGTATTTGCAGGAGTGCACCACCTCTACATCCACTCCATGAACTGTGTCTGGGAATTCCTAAACAGCTCATCGAATATTTTCGTGAAACCCTTGAAGTAAAGCTGAAAGTCTATATTCAAATCAAATTTTGTATGAATATCAATTGCTTTGTTTCAAATCCAATGTGGTGGTGTACAGAGACAAAATTATGAAAATTGTGTCATTGTCCAAATACTTATGGACCTGACTGTAGGTGTCAAAGCACCTGAAGTGGATACAGTTTAAATGAAACTGTCTGAGCCCTTAACTATTGAAATAGAAGGTTAATAAGTAAGTGACTCGTGCTTAGGTATTAACAGAAATGCATTGAAATAACAAGCAATGCAAGAAATCCTTTGCTTTTGTAATGCAATGGCCATTTTAGAAAATTAGTGAAAAATATGGTTTCATTAATATTGTTAATCAGTTGAGCCTGATTTGTGATTTTAGCCACATTGTCCTTTAAGAAATATGCATTATTCTAAAGTAAGCTCCACTTTGTTAAGTTTTATATAAAAGGAGACCTTTGTCACTTATACATAATCAGCTGAAAAGGCAAACAAATGCAGTAAATTCTGAAATATCATTTGCATACATCATCTCTATTTAATTATTCACTGTGTGTGTAGTATCATTTGATTTTTTTGCCTGACCTAATTGAAGGAAAAACTGTTTAAAAAACCTGGGAGATTATGACCAAAGAATTATTTTTTTTAATTTTATTTTTTATTGAATTTATTAAAAGCAAGTAACTTTCCATACAAACAAGTCAAACTTAACAAAATTAAATTAAATTCACTCCCTATCCCCAAGAGAAAGAGAGGAAGGCCAGCAGCCAGAAGAGTTATTCCTTATGCACTTGTATGCATGACAGCAGGACACATTGTGCTTTGCAGATGATTTGAATGCTTCTGCTGTTCACACCCTCCAAAAGGTAGTGATTATTGTTGTCATTGTAAGAGCACTATACTACTAAAAAAGAGTATTTTAAACATCTCTTCAAGCAAAGTTCTAATTAATTAAGCGATGCAATGATTAAGAACAAAAACATTTTTTTACAATGCACTTCTATTGACGAGTAGTACATTTTCAGATGTAGAATAAAACACCAATGTTCTTGAGTCTTTACAGGCAGTAGCTAAATCTGGCACAAATAAATTGTATTTAATAGAAAACCTTTCTGTAGAAATAACCAAGGACAAGGGGTGCAGCACAGGCGTGTTAACTGACGTCACAGATTTGGATTACATTATAAGCTTTATGATTTAGTATTCAATATCTTCGCCCCTAGCATAGGTACTGTCTATGAGGTGGCAAAGAGTTAGCTGACGTTTTTGTTTGCCTCTCGCAAATTAATTAATGGACAGACAGTGCTAGGCTCCATTTATATTAGCCAGTTCCAAACTTCTTTGTGTAATGTACTCATTATGTAAAGTTTGTATTTGCATTTTACCTGAGAATGTGTCATAGTGCTCTGCATCTGAATTCAGTGAAGAGCATTATGCAAGGATAACCTGAACTGAACTATATTTTGGATGAGTTGGAATGGTTGGAAATGTTAGGAATTTAACTGTGATACTTTTTAAAATGTTGAATAGTTTTCTGAAAGTTGTCAGTTTGAGTTATTATTTATGTTGTAGCCAATGGTTCTTGCCAACCCAATGTTTATGACAAGTTGGTACCCCTGACCACATTACCTGCCTAGTGTATAGATCAGCCCAAATGTCTCAAAATTGGCACCTTTGAAATAACCTTAATGAAATAAAATAATAGATCTGCTCTTATCTATTCAATTAAAAGATTCCCTATGAATGTGACAGAAATGCTTGTGTGTGGAAAGCTGTTGTTTTTTTAACTTTAACACTCTGTGACAAGCCTGACCATCTATCTGGATCAATTTCAGAGAGCAGTCATTTAACTGCCAGCATAAAATCAATACTAAAGCCACCTGGAAATACTGACCAGACTTTTCTTTCAGCTGCCTGTCTTGTCTTATATCATAAGGTGTCCCAGTTCTGCCATTCTGGAGGACAGGTTCAATCACCCTAAGGAAAAGTGTAGTAAGTCTCTGTCTTATAACATAGTGGTCAGTATGTCTACAAGAATGCTTGTGAACAGGGAGCTGACATGAGTGCTTGTGCATGCCTCTTTTACTCTGTGAGGGACATAAAATATTTTTACATTCAAGTTGTGTTACAAGGGGAAATGGATGATGTATAACTGCATTATCCTTGGGCATCTTTAAAGGGTCAGTTTTATGCTGCTTACTGCAAATTGAAATATAATGAAGTAACATATAAGGTGTTAACATTTAATGAAGCAACTAGTTGTAGAGCTTAAAATACCATGAAAGTCACCAAGCAGTGACTGTTTTGCATAGTCTGTGATTAAAAAAACCTTCACAGTTCTGTTACAAGAGGAATTGTCAGCAGAGGCACAGAGAGGGTAATGTATTCTTGTTTGTAATGTTCTGTGTGTGGATCACTGCACCACAGACACGAACATATTGAAAACTGAACAGTACTAAATATTCTTCAGTCTGTTTACATCCTTTCTCAGTCTTTTTCTTTTATTTCCTTGCTGAAACCTGGATTGTGCTCATATTGAAACTTGTAGATTTTAATGTTAATGTGCTCAGTTTATTGAGGTCAAATTAACAAAATCGATTTTCTTTATAATGTGTTTTGCGATGGGTGTGAATTATGCTATGCATGTTAAGAGTTTAGAACTATGGTGAGGTTCTTTTTACCAATAGACCCAGACATCTGTAACTGGTCATACTCCACTGTGTACATTAAATACTGAACCATGGCTTCAATAACTGGTGATAAGGCCTGTGACATAGGCAATGTAGACAAATGCCTTTTCGCACACAATGCACTACTGACCTATGTCAAAGATGATCTATAAAACTATATCTATTTTGACAATAAAGTATTGAAAGGGAAAACCCATATAGTGTGTAGAGAAAACAGAGGCCTACTGTAAACAGCCATGTATATGCTGATAGTGACTTAGATGAGATTTCCAATGCATAAAGCTATAAAATCTGAATTGTAGGATAACATATAAATTAAGGTGAAAATGTATTTAAGGCAGAAGCTGGGAAGCAGTTCTGTACAAAAAAAATCTGTGGAAAATTTTAACAAACTGCATTTTCATGTTCTTGAAACAAATACCCTGGAAACCTTCTAAAAGGTACAAGCATGGGGTATTGGGACAGCTTAGCTATTAGATATCCAAATAATCTTGATGGATTGAATAGTCTACTCTCATTTGTCAAATGTCATGTTATTATAATACTACAACTGATAATGTATGTATTTAAACAGCATCTATTGTACATAAATGTAAAAAGGTGCTCCATAAGCAGTAAAATAATACAGTGGAAACTCGGTTCACGACCATAATTCGTTCCAAAACTCGGTCGTAAACCATTTGGTCGTGAACCGAAGCAATTTCCCCCATAGGATTGTATGTAAATACAATTAATCCGTTCCAGACCATACGAACTGTATGTAAATATACATTTTTTTAAGTTTTTAAGCACAAATATAGTTAATTAAACCATAGAATGCACAGCGTAATAGTAAACTAAATGTAAAAACATTGAATAACACTGAGAAAACCTTGAACAACAGAGAAAACTAACACTGCAATGGTTTGCGCTATAGCGCTACCAACCGCTGGCTAAAAACACTTTTTTTTTTAATGAGTTTTAAGCACAGGAAAAAAAATGAACATTTGAAAAAATCCGTAATTTAATAAACCACCAAGAAAAGTAACATTGCAACAACACACACTACAAACCAATCGCTGTAAACAGAAGTGAAAACAAAATCAAGCTCAGTGCATTCTTTAACTGCCTTCTCTACCTTATGAGTCCAGCCCCCTCTCTCTCACGCTGCCTGTGTGTGTGCGTCTGTCTCTCTCTGGTGCGTGTGTGCGGCTCTCTCTCGCGTTGCCTGTGTGTGTGCGTCTGTCTCTCTCTCACGCTGCCTCTGTGTGTGTGTGTGTTGCGCGCTCTCTCGCTCTCTCTCTTGCTCGCTGCACAGGAAATGCACAGGGAGAGACTAAACATGTACAAACCGAAAGGGAAACTGGCTTGTTCGTATACCGAGTGTGTGGTCATGAACCGAGGCAAAAGTTTGGCGAACATTTTGGTTGTAAACTGATTTGTATGTGTACCGAGACGTTCGTGAACCGAGGTTCCACTGTATTACAGACCACTTTGTCCTGAACAAGGTTGCAGGGGGTGCTGTAGCAAATTCCAGCCAGTAGATGGCACAAGGCAGGAACAAACACTGGACAGGGAGCCAGTCCATCGCAGGGCAAACACAAACACACACCAGTCATATACTGTGGTTAATTTAGTATCACCAACCAACATAAAATTAAAAGTACAAAATGTTTTAAACTTATACAAATAAATTTAAATTAGAATCCTGAAAACTCCAAATACAAGTAGGTTTTTAAATTGTACTGACAATTTCTCAGAGTAAGAGTTTCTTACTCTGAAGTTAGGATGGACAGGTTTAGAAATGAGCACATTAGTGGGTCAGTTAAGGATGGACAGTTTGGAGACGAGATTGCATCAGTTTGGACATGTACAGAGGAGAGATGTTGGGTATATTGGGAAAGGGATGATAAGGATAGAGCTGCCAGGTAAGAGAAAAAGACGAAGGCCTAAGAGAAGGTTTATGGATGTGGTGAGAATGGACATGCTGGTGATGGGTGTGACAGAGCAAGATGCAGAGGACAGGAGGATATGGAAAAAGATGATCCGCTGTGGCAACCCCTAATGGGAGCAGCCAGAAGAAGAAGAAGAGAGTTTCTTAATTTCTGCATCAAAATATTCCATAATCTTTGAGCATAATAAACAAATCTCTTTGTCTCTCACCAACATTTAAAATTAACTGAGTAACTAAAATGACTAAAATAATAAAAGAAAAATAAAGCACAGCTAGAATGAAGATCTCTTTTAGGCTGGTACAGGGCTAGATGGTCTGGAATATATTCAGGATCTAAAACATATAGAGCCTTATAAACTAATAAAATAACTTTTAAATTAATTCTAAAATTCATTGGAAGTCAATGCAGTCTTAATAGCAGAAATTATGTGAATGCTCTTTATGAGACTGTCAATAATTGTGTTGCTGAATTTTGAATTATTTGCAAATACTCTGTAAACTTTTTTTTACAGGCCATATTAAATGTAATTGCATTTCAATAATCAGTTCTGTTGTTAACAAATACATGCACCAGCCATTCTGTATCTGTAATTAAAAATAAATATCTCGTCTTAGCTATACTAAGTAAATTATAACATAGTTTTTTCAGTATTGCTCACGTGATTTTAAAGGTCAAGTCACTCCTTATTTTTACTTCAGAGGCCTTTAGGTCAAGTGAAGCCAAATTAAAAAGAAAGAATTGATGTTACAAAAAATTAAAAATACCTTATATACCTGCCCAGGACTGTTTCCTGCCTTGTGCCCTGTGTTGGCTGGGATTGGCTCCAGCAGACCCCCGTGACCCTGTGTTCGGATTCAACGGGTTGGAAAATGGATGGATGGATGGATGGATGGATAAGTCTGATTAAGATTTACTTGTCTTGTTTCACTTTTCTATGCATGGTCATACTGCCATACTTTCAAATGTTCATACATTTATAAAACAGTCAGAAACCTGTATGCCATTGTTCTATTTGTAAGAGAATCTAATAACTCATGCTTCTAGCAGAAAGATTATTTTTTAACTGGCTAATTTACTCTTTGTTATTATGGAACTAGCTAAGAAAGTCCTATTACATATTAACTTACAGGTTGTAAAAGATTATACTATTATCTGGTTAACTATAGTTTATGAAACGTACATTCTATTTAAATTGAATTTTACCTTATCATTAACTTTCTAAAATTACCTCCTTCAATAGCTTTACAGAGGCTTGTGAAATATAGAAGTATTATAACAAAAACAATATCTCCCCTCAAAATCACACAAGGATTGCCAAAAAGATGAACAGAAACTTCTGACGGCTAATGATATGAGAGCATTTACAGTGAGGCATTAATAGTTTTTCTTGACACACTTCTGCTGAATAATTTGTTTGCTAAAACTACTCAATGTTACATGTGTCAGAGATAGAATGTGTAGCATTGTTCATAATGGCCCTCAGTTTTGTTTTCATTCTCTCCTTTGCTGCCTCCTCCTGTGGGTCTAAAGTGCATCCTATAACTGAGCCTGCCTTCTTAATTAGCTCTTGAAGCGATGATATCTGCCCAGCACAACACAGCATAGAAAATCACATTGACTATCAAAGACTTGTAGAACATCTAAAGGATATCACTACCCATATTAAAGAAACACAGTCTTTTAAGAAAATAACAGTCTGCTCTGCTCTTTACTATATAATTCCCCTGTGTAACTAAATCATTGTTGTAGTCCTTCAAGTACTAGTAGCAACTGTAGAATTTCCATCCATCCATTATCCATCCCACTATATCCTAACTACAGGGTCACGGGGGTCTGCTGGAGCCAATCCCAGCCAACACAGGGCATAAGGCAGGAACAAATCCCGGGCAGTGTGCCAGCCCACCACAGGGCACACACACACCAAGCACACACTAGGGACAATTTAGGATCGCCAATGCACCTAACCTGCATGTCTTTGGACTGTGGGAGGAAACCGGAGCACCCGGAGGAAACCCACGCAAGAAGCAACTTATTTTTTAAAAAGGTTTCTAACTACTGAACTCTAAACTCTATCTTTCTTTTTATGAGGTATTAAAATCGTAAATACAGTAGAAGGTTATGATCAAAAAGTTTGCCAAAATTTTGCATCTGTTCACGACCACACGCTCTGGTGGAGAACAAAAACACTGGCGACCAGTTTCCCTATGCACGTTCGAACGCGCCAATGATTTGCCATTCTCCGTTTCCCATTTTCTTTTGTTTGCATATGCAGGGCTTAACAAAGCAGCTGATGTTGCAAATGGAGTTATAATGTTAACCAAGCAGAGGCCTCAAGTGCTGGAAGAGGTGGAAAAACTGTTGCTAGTGTGGTTGAACAAGAAGCAATTTGCAGGGGATAGCGTAAGTGAGCCGATCATATGCGAGAAAGCCAGGAAGATTCATGGCGATTTGCTGAAAAAAAAATCCTTCTTCGAGTGGCGAAGGTGAGGAGTTTAAAGCCAGTAGAGGATGGTGTGGAAAGATTTGTAAGAGAAGTGGAATTTAATTTTTTTTCCCTGTGCTTAAAGCTCATAAAAAAAGTGTTTACAGCAAGCGGTTCGTAAGGGTCAAGCGCAAACTCTTACAATGTTAGTTTTCTCTGTTGTTCCAGGTTTTCTCAGTGTTATTCAATGTTTTTACATTTACTTTACTGTTACACTGTGCATTCTATGGTATAATTAACTATTTTTGTGCTTAAAAAAATATATACTTACATACAGTTCATACGGACTGGAACAGAATAATTGTATTTACATACAATTTTATGGGGAAATTACGTTCGGGTCGCGAACAAATCGGGTCACATCCAGAGTTTTGGAACGAATTACGGTTGTGACCAGAGGTACCACTGTATATAACAAGCCACAGATGAGTTCCCTATCACGATACTGCCATCCCCACTTTTAAGAAATATTACGTTGGTTAAGGTTTTCCAGAAGTTAACCAACAATGTCTTTGAGCCTATCCTGTTTAGGTGTAAACTGCGACAACAATACAGGTGCTTCCTAAACAAGTCCTAGGTATTCACAAAGGCAGCGTGGTTCACTATGCAGCAGGAGTTCAGTCAACAATGTAAAGAAAAGAGACAACTGAAGGATTCTTGATCCTTGAATTTTATTTTTGATTGTATCTTTCTTAAGGATCTCCAGTTGCCAAAAGTGAATGTCAGTGGCTATAACATGCAAAGCTTTGGAACCAATCTTTTTATATTTTTTAAATGCAGATGGAATTTCTTTCACCAATTCTGAAACATAATTGGACATGAATGTCTTACCTCTCAGCACAGGAAAATCAAACTTTAGAATGGTAGAGTCAGCAATAACTATAACACTGCTGAAAATAGTGTCCAGATATGGAGAGGTAGGGTGGCATGTTGACGCAGTGGTAGTACTGGTACCTCGCAGTAAGAAGACCAGGGTTCATGTCTCACAAAAATATACAAGTTAGGTGAATTGGTGATATTAAATTGGGCCCTAGTGTGTGTTTTCCTTGCTATGGACTGGCACTCTGTCTAGTGTTTTTTCCTGCTTTGCACCCTATGCTAGCTGGATTATGCTTCAGACCCTGCCCCCTCCCCCCACGACCCTGGACTGGATTAAACAGGTTGGAAAATGACGTGACGTGTAAAGAGGTAAGAAAAGTGGAATGATCCTATGTTGAACATTCCAGAAATATGAACTCTGGTATTTTGCAATGAGATTTGCCATCCGAGCTATCTACAGTATTCGGTGTAGGAGTAAAGAACATCGCAGTCTGCCATACACATATGCTCACCTGTGACTCTGATTACTGCAACAAAATGGCCTTGGAAATCTTAGTAGTTGGTAGAACAGGCCCCAGGAGATTATGACCTGAAAAATAACTAGTAGCCAAGTCAGAATGACACATCCTGAACACCTTCCAGTTGGGCTAATCAGTCATTAAGAAGGACATGCCTCTTCAAAGGTATTCCGTCTTGATGTTTCGAAGACTTTATTTTAACCTTTGCTTAAACAACTTTCACCTTGACATCAACAACCTTTAACACTGTGACAGATGTTTTACTCTCTCCATCATGTATGGCAAAAAAAAGCTCCTTATCCATCTGAACTAACAAAGACTAAGGTCAGGAACCCTATTACCTTTAAATAAGAAATTCACTTGTTCACTTGCATTGCAATGGAATACCAAAACATGTCAGAAAAAGGAGAAAAACAAATTCATGGTGAGAGATAAAGAAAAACACTCACTACATACCAATAAACAGTCTATTGGATAAATAACAGATACACTTTGAACTGCAATGATCTTATTCTACATCCTAGAGTCTTATCCTTTTTCATTTTTCTAAAATAAATTTTACAGTGCAAAGGACAATGAAGATCATTAAAGATTTGATAATGCCTTTTAAGAACAAGGTGTCCATTTAACTACCTCACAGACATATGATCATCCCCAATCATTCTGCTTGCTGGAACATTCCTTTAACTTGAATGATTCTGGAGGTTGTTGATTGATAATTGATGCAAAAAGCTTTGTAAAAAGCTCAGCACTTCAGCCTTGATAAAATACAATATTGTATGCAATAAACAGCTTTGAACAGTACTGTACTTTAATGGGGTAATGGTCTAATTCATTTCACATACTAACTAAGTAAAATCTTTTATTGGACTAAGGGACTGTATAGTCCTAAAAATTCTGAGGAATATTGTCAAATGTGTTTTGAAACTAGAGAAAGTGTACTGCACTCTTATGTATCCTGCAAATATATATAAACAATCATGAAAAGCTTTTGTGGTGACTAAGCTTTTGTCTTATGAACTTTCAGAATTTCAGAAAACAGCCAAAGAACATAAATATACTTATTGCCTATACTATGATTGCTCTGGGAATAATTTAATATTTACATGTGAAAAGTTATTTAAAATTTACATCAGAAAGCAGATAACTCTCCCAGCTAGTCGCCAACACGTTTGACAAAGTACATGTCTGGTTTTGCCCAATGCACTCACTAGGGAACTAAGCATTATTACATGTAGAATTGAAAGTGAAAATATTGGAATAAATACTGTGTTCTGGTAGAGATTCAGGTACAATCACTAAGGATCATAATTGTTGAAATGCATCAGAAATTATAAGCTTTCTTTAAATTATGACATTTTTAAAGTTATATACCTGATCTACCAATCCTTGATCTGGAGCACTGGTTCTCAAAGTATGGTTGAGTAAATTTGAGGTATGTTAAACCCATAATTGTAATGCCAGATTTCACACTGTATCATTTTTATTATTCTTTCATCTATTTTGAAATGTTTTATGCTATACATATAATCTTCCAATGGAATGCACTATATATTTTTAATTAATCAAAATTAGTTCAATTTGATTCAAATTCCCCAATGAGCAGTATAGTTAATGAATCATATTTCACAGGTCAGTAAGACTAAAGTGAACTGTAGCAATATAGCAATGGATAGATAGTGAAAGTTTGCAAAATCAAATAGTAAAGCTACCCTTGCCATTCCTTTAGTGACGAAGCAAAAAAAGAGAACATCAAATCTACAATGATATAAAGTACTTTAAAGTTAGATTGACCTACTGTACGTTGATTTAGACAGGCACACATAACCCCAGTGTGTATAGTGTGTAATGCATTCTAAAAAAGCCACAATTTCACTCTTACTTAGATAATTAAAAATAAAATAGCAGGATAAATGAAAGATGGTTTCTGAAAGATATCATTGTCATCTTTCATCAAGTAGGTCAATCTTGTTTACATCAAAAAGAATGATATTGAAGCCTTGCACATGATAAAAATGGAGTGGTTATAAGTTGCATCCTATAAAATAGCACAAGAGTAAATACTTTGAGATGCAGCAGACATGGCCATTAGAATGGTTGAAGAGGAGGCCAAGACAGTGAAACACATTTTACTTTTGCTAGATGCTGTTGTAAATAATGTTCTGACTTAGCTCAACAACTAAGTTGCATTGATTCATTTGTACCATGACTAAATAAAATTACTAACATACAGTAACAAGTCTGGCTCTCTCCGTTCCAGAGTCCCACAACACTTTGCATAAAGAAATGCTTCCCTGCTTCAGTTTTAAAACTTCTTTCACTTAAAAAATGCTAAATTGGGGTTCTACTGAAGTCCTGTGTGTGGCCATTAACATAACAATATTAAAACAACTTGATGGCAGGTTGTTTGGTCCAGCTTTATCAATAGGCTCATGTTTGTCTGCAATAGGATGAGGTGGGCAGGAATGACAAAAAGAAGGAGAAGCCTTTTCTAACCCGCTCGCCAAAATGCTAAATTCACCTGACATACAGTAATCTGATCCATTGATGACATGGTAACATTTTGCCAGCTCCCTCTTTTGTTGATGATTTAAACTTTGGCAGTTTGCCTTGTTGTGCTAAGTACTCGCATACATACGCTGGTTAGTGGAAGTATATGAGTGGGCCGTTTGGGTCACTTTACAGGCACTGCAGGGGCATTGATTATGTAAGTGGGCACATTCATGAAACAACTTTTAAAAAGGTCTTTTTATTTTCAGTTACACACCTTAATAAACAAGGGTTTATGTTTTGTAACAGGTAGATGCTTATAAGCATTATGGTATTTAATGGACAAAATTGGTTGCCATTGATACTTTTAGTCCCAAACTATGACTGGACAACACAGTTGTGTAGTAGCACCAGTGCTTGAAGTTGAACCAAATTATTAGTGTTTATGGGGTGATACAATAACATTCAATCGAAGAGGGGGGCTGTGAGGCTTTGAGTGTCATTGCAGTATGCTAACAAAAAGGTGCAGGTACACTATGAGGAAATTACAAGAGATGCCAGTACGGTGTAGTGCTGAATACTGGCCCACTTCAAGCACTGAGTAACACCTGTGAAAGATGATGCTGCATTTGCAATGCAGCCACACAGCAGGAAAACCAGGGAAGGATGTGCCTCAGAGTGCATGCAGGCCAATTTGAGAAAAGTATTAGAAAATACTGCAAAAAGTTTAGACATTTATACATTTATGTAGATTTATAAACATTTTACTATTTGTGCAATGTAATGGGAACAGATATTATCATGTTATAAATAAAATATCGAAATAGGTTGGGAATATATTATTAATTTGATATGCACATTGCAGTCAGATTTTTCCTTTGTTAGAATCTGTTTTACAAGAGAATTAAAATCTTGCAGAACTTCTTTATATTCCCTGCTCTGTACTGCAGTAAATACAAACTATCATCAATATACTTATAATCCAATTGCCCTTCATTCACTCTGAATATGGAACCAATGTAGGAAGCACTTTAAGACAAATAAGCTCTTATCTGTTGTACCTCTACATGACAAACACTTTTTTCCACCCCTTCAAACATCCCCAGTATTTAATGTTTGGAAAATGACTGGGATTAAAACATTTATAGACTTGTATATCAATAATGTTTTTGTATCCTACAAGTAATTATGCTTCAAAGTTAACTTCTCATCAACACACTTTTTCCACTTTGCTAAAGAGAACCTGGCCAATTTTCCTGTTCATCCACGTATTTCTATTCCAGAAGCAATACTGATCATTCATGACTCAGATAGTATCTTTACAATTTATAAAAACATTTTAAAATCCCTTTCTTTCAAAGATCCCATGGTACAAAGGCAACCATGCACAAAATACACTCTAATTCCATATGCACAAAACACTCAGTTATTAAACTTAAAATCTTGCATTTATCTCAATTAAAACTATCTAAAATGTATCCAGGGCAAAATTCAACCTGTGAACGTTGCAATCGAGCTCTAGCCTCACTGGGCCACGTTTTGGACAGGCACCAAATTAACACCATTCTGGACAAAAACCTCTGAATGCCTATCAGACAGCCTTGGTGTTACAATCACTCCCAACCCACTAACAGCTGTGTTTGGTGGACTCCCAGATGAACTTTAAGTTGGTGAAAGACAAACAAACTGTAATTGCCTTTTCCTCATTATTGGCACATAGACTTATCTTGGTGAACTGGAAGAATCCCACCCCACCACTTCTGTCAATGGGTAACTAATGATCTATATAATTTGAAAATGGAAAAAACAAAATTCTCATTTAAAGGATCTGTTCCATACATTTTTTAAAATATGGCAGGATCTAATTAATAATATTTTAGAATAAGCTTCTACATTGGACAAAAGAATACTCTTCCTTCCTTGCTGCTTTTAATGATTTGCTTTATTGGCTGGCTCTCCTCTTTTGGGTAAGGGTTGTATTTTGTGTTTTTTAAGTTTAGTTTGATTGTATAGACTGTTAGTTGCTTTTAATTAAAATCAACAAAATAAACAAAAGAATCTGTGTTGCTATACAGTAGATCAGTGGTTCTTAAACTTTTTCTTCTCGTGACTCAATTTTGCCTTTTGTGTGTATTCACGGCCCTCAAGAGCGTCACCTGTTGGATCCATCCCTATTTTAAAATCACCGGCAATCATTGTTCAGTGGAATGTTTGGGGGGGTTCCTTGTAGAATTGCTGCTGATTGTAATTGAGCAGGAGGGGTCGTTACCTGATCTTTAAGGGAGGGTTATGAGTGGTTTGTTTCCCCTTGCGCCAACCAGGGCAATACACAAAACTGTTTGTGACCATTTCTCTTTTAGTACTTTTGTAATTCACAACTCAGTGCAACCCAAGTTCTGACATTACAGTTTAAGAAAATCTGCTCTAGATTATTGTCTATTATTTGAATCTTATAATTACTTACATGGACTTTGCAAAATATTTCATTATTATATTATAAATTTGCAATCTCTGTGCTTTTGCTCATGATTTGCTCTTGAGAGAAATTAATATAGCTCACCACAATTGGGGTCTGAAAAACGGTTTGAGCCTTAAATGATATTTGCATAGATCTGCAATAAAAATATCTTAAGATCTGAAATAGACTGTGAATTTACTTCATCCCTGACCATGAATCACTGTGAAGACGGATTTTTATTCACACCTCTACACTAAAAATGTTAAACTGCAGTCAGACTGAACGTTATGAATAGCTGAAACCTGAAACTTTTGGGTATTGCACCAAATGTGCAAAAATTATCCCACAACATACACAAATGGTACAAAAGATAAAACAAAAATTGTCTGTTTGCAAACTGTGACAGTCATTGCCCTTTACTTTGCGTAAATTTAAATAGCCTGTTTTTCCAACATGTTGTAGGTTGGGTGAGGGTGATACCTGTCTTCTGCATTCACATGAATTGTTAGACATGGCCAGAATTTTACTTGTTATCTGATGGTGTTAAATCACAGTGACAATGTACTTGCTTGTGAAAACCAATGAAAATACATTGGGTAATATGCCATACTTAATTTTACACTGTTTTTTTCTGTTATATCATAACAAGTAGCCTTGAATTTACCAATAAAATATGTTCATGTTCAGAATTTATATTGCCTATTTTCTAAAGAAAACTAGATTTTGATTTTTTGCAGGAGTTTCATGGGGCACATTTGTGTAGTTTTGTTACATGTACTTTTCGTGTTTTAAATAATGTTAAAATAGAATTTTAAAAAAATCTGTTTTAAAGAATATATGCCTTTTCATTTTTTAGCAACCAGATTCTGTAAAGTGTCCTTGAATTTCAAAATCTTAGACTCTCCTCGTATGTAGCATACAGTTAATGATTTTTAAATTATACAGTAATGTATTTGCAAAATACATACATTGTATTTGAAAATGTTACCAAACAATCAACAGAAAACATTATCTGGTAGAAAATTAAATATCTTCACACAACTAAGTCCTAATTTAGAACAGTCATAAAACATATGACCTAGCAAGGCAAGAGCTACATGGCATCATTAACAATTATGGTCCAATTCCAGATACTATATATACCAAGACAATTTTAATCTATAGAAGTCTTTCTAATCATGTACAATTTGAAAATAAATTATGGCATTGTTTTGTTTTTTGTTTTTTTTTTACATATTTGTTACTAATGAATATTGGGAATTATTAAATTCTACTCTTTGTCAGATATATTAACACTAGAATTACCAGAGCCTACGAAAGAACTCGTAGATCCGGCCCACCTTAAATCGCTTCTTAAAACCGTTCTCACCTCTCTGCCAGCGTCTTTTGTCATCTAAATGTACTGATAAAGACATGCTGCCAGCAGCCGGCTATTCCATCCCCCCACCGACTTAGAACGTAAACGAGCTTTTCCCAGCTCATGCCTTGATTGATTATCTGGGAGTGAGTGGAGTTTTAGAATGGAAATAATAAATCGCTATTTGAAACACACGCATTTCATGTGTGTTGCATTTCTGCAGTATTCTGTGTAAACACATTGTTAAAACAGAAACGTTTTTTATATTCTAGTAATAAATGACAAAATGTAGGCATAAACTATATAATGTATGAAGCCTGAAGTCCAAATATCAAAGAAACACTTTCACAAAAGGTACAAAAAAAAAAAGCTGCCGCCAAAAAAAGCTGCCTTAGTGTGGGACATTGACACCTATTTACTATGATTGCCGCCGTGGCGCAACAGTTTCAGTTGCTGACTGGCAATCAGAAGGTGATGAGTTCGATCCTGCATGACTCCCTTATGAGATGTGAAGTGTTCTTATTTTTACTATTTTAGAATAAAAATATACATTTGATTTCAGTCTGCAACAGCCGGTGTAATTTATGATATTTGCAAAGGTTAGCTTTGTTTTTTATTTTTTCTTTAATTCACTTTTCATTGTCTCAGTCGTGTTCAGGATCCTTCCCTACCCCATGTAAAAGTATAATAAAACAAGTGCACTTTTATTCAAGAATATAACCGAAGAAAAAAGAAAGCAAGTTACAGTAGGCGGTTGATATGACAGCTTGCGTGGTGCAATGCTAAGAACTGCTGATTTCCATTCTGTGCTATATAACTGTTAACTGTTAACATTTGAATCTGATGATTGCATATAGCGCTGTCTTATTCAGTGTGCGCAAGAACATGAAGGTGGCCAGTTGCTGCATGCTACAACGCACATTTTAAAAAAGAAAGAGACAAATATATGTGAAGAAATCATTTTATGACGCGAATAGTACCAATCAGAAAACATCGTCGAAGTAATGCAATATTATTTGAAAACGAACAGCGTCAGGTTGGGTGTGAAGTTATACTGGCGCTGTTTGAGTCAGATCAGAAGCTGAATAAGCTGAACAAGCTCCTGTTCTGACTCTAAGTAAAAAGCATGAATTAATTAACAGAAATAACCGCGATCGACATTTTAAACTTAACGATTTACAGTGCATACCAATTTATAAATTTTATGTCCGTTTTCAGTAGTAAGCTGCTCTTTTGGTGGGGGGTGGGTGGGGTGTTAGAGCGTATGAGCTTATTCAGTGCTGAAAACGGCAAATATAGGAGTGAGTGAGATCGAACCGGGAAATCTTGATCACACTTGGTTTGCGTCTGTACTTGCGCTGTTTCTTAGAGTCAGATCGGGGGTGGGGATGCTAGAGCGCATGAGCTTATTCAGTTCTGCTGGATCAACGCATATGTTGATCTTTTTTTCTTTCAGTAATAGCGCCAACATAAATCCACAGCTTTTATCCCTCCAGATGAGAGAATTCCAGTTCCATTGTGTCAAAACACCACTCACATCTCCAGTTATTCTGTTTCAAATAAAAAATAACAGCGTCAGATCCCTGGTGGGGGTGGTGGTGGGGCTGGGGGTTAGTATGTATCGTGATCGTGATTTAGAGAGAATAAAAGTAAAAAAAAAACGGTAACCTTTACAAGTCCTATAAATGCACACCGTGTGTTACAGACGCAAACCAAATGTATGTGTGTACTGTATAATATTAACAAAAAGAGGAGCTCACTACTGAAAACGGCAAATATAGGAGTGAGTGGGGATCGAACCAGAGACTCTCAATTATAAGTCAGCAAATCTTACCGCTATGTGACGGAAACTATTGTATCAGTCTTGAACCTTTTGTGGAAGTGTTTTTACTTGATCTTTGGACTTCAGGCTTCATACATTATATAGTTTATGCCTACATTTTGTCATTTACTACTAAAATATGAAAAACGTTTCTGTTTTAAAAATGTGTTTACACAGATTGCTGTAGAAAATGCCACAGAAAACTATAAGATATTCATGAAAATATTTTTATTGTGCAAAAATGAAACTGAAAAATATGGATCAGCATAAACTTAACCATTAATCTTTAGTAAAAATATGCAGAATCTTTGTCCCTAACTAAGAAATTGCTCAGCTACCAATTCGGAAAGTACATGTTGAAACAATGCTGCCAGTTTCTTCCATGCTGTATTCCTTTGGAGATTCATGGAGATATCATTGTTATGTATTCTCCAGATTTAATATGAGATCTCTTACAATATACAGTATTTAGCATAGAGCTTGTGCTATACTATGAAGTCTGCGCTGTGATGAGACATTCTTTATGAGTATTGTCACGCCTCTGACTAGGTATTTTAGATAGGGGCAGAGACTGTGGAAACTAGTACTGTAGATCCCGCAGTTTGTTTTTTTTTACCAAAAATAACTTTTCATATTAACATTATAGTATGTACTTACATTAATGAATATTAAATAATCCTAACATTTATATTTTATATGATTTAATGTGATGCAAATTATTTTCATTATTGTTTTATATATTTTTGGATAATGAATCAGCAAGTTTCAGTGATCTTTCGACAAGCTCCAAAAATATTTATATTTAATTGTTCAGTGAAAAACCAAAACCATGAATGTCAAATTTGCAAAACTAGAGGGACTACTATATAGTTTTTACATTTTTTTTTTGTTTTTTTAATTTAATTGTGAATTTTCTTTTATTTCTTTGCTGTTTTGTAATATTTCTGAATATTTTGTGGTCTTTTTTGCCAAAATTCTGTTAGTCCAATGAACACTATGAACTGCTAGGGAACACTCCCAGTTTCTAGGGACGTTGTCTTAGTAGCCAGTGCATTTGACATCATTGATGCAATTAGTTAAAAGGTCACCTGTGAGGACTTTTCCTCATTAGAATTTGCAGATACTCAAAAACAAACAATCTTTGTGTGTACATTGCTTTTTCTATTCAGATGTCTTGTTTCTTGACTTTTATTTGCTTTTCTCTCTCTATGATTCTTGTTTCACTATTTGTTTAGTTGAAAAATAAGACTGTGTTTCTGGTTTCAGTTCTCTGCTTGTCTTATTATTCCTCTCTTGGTCATCCATTTCACGCTGGCATCTTTCTCTGTGAGGTTAAACAGTTGAACATCTCATTATTTTGTCTTATGAAAACTTTCATTTTTGGTATTTTTGGGTATCCTTGGTGTTATTTTTAGATTCAAGGATAACTAGAAAATGCTCCCTTTCTTTCACAGTAGTAACTACAAAATCCAAAAATAAAGAACAAAATATGCATCTTAAATATTTAAATTATAAAATAATGCAGGACCAGGGAGGGGGAGAAAGAGAGCAAGCTATCTCTAATCTATACTTTTAATCCTTATATTTATAATTACCAATATAACAACAAGACTGAATGGCAATAACCCCTGGGAAAATTTTAAATTAAGGTCAAAGCAGTCTCACTTTTGGTTAAGACTACAAAATGACATCAAAAATTCAGAATCAATGTCTCCAAGATGGGACAGTTAATTTTGTGAGCTGGAATGTTAAAGGTTTGGATCACAAATTAAAAAAAGAGACAATATTCTCTCACCTAACAGGTCTAAACGCTAAAATAGTGTTTTTACAAAAGACCCGCTTATTAAGCAAGGATCAGTTCCGGCTGCAAAAAGACTGGACTGGCCAAATGTTCTATTCCAGCTTTACAGAAAAAACTAGAGGTGTGGTAATTCTCATACATAGAACAGTCTCATTTATAGTATCAGATGTTGTATCTGATCCTGAAGGAAGATACATCATTGTTAATGGGTAATTTATTTAATTGTAAAATGATTTTGATAAATGTTTATGCACCCAATGTGGACGATAGGGAATTCATCCAAAATGTATTTGCATCCATTCCCAATGTGAACACTCATACAATTATAATGGCTGGGGATTTTAATTGTGTTTTAAATCCTGACCAAGGTAGGTCTCCTGCCACAGGGGCGATGACATCGAACACTGCAAGACAATTACATAGTTTGTAACTGACCACAACTTATCAGACCCCTGGTGATTTCTAAACCCAAATTCAAGAACATATTCCTTCTACTCACCAGTGCATCATTGCTACTCAAGAATTGATTATTTTTTTGTAGATAACCATTTCTTGCCTACGAATAAATCGTGCAAGTATGACGCTATTGTTATTTCCGACCATGCCCCTCTGATCCTGGAGATAAAATCATTATGCCCCACGTGCTCATCTCGCAGATGGCATCTTAACCCACTTTTATTAGCTGATGAGAACTTTACAGAATTTATATCAAAACAAATCATTTTTTTTGTAGAGACAAATAAATTCTCAGGGGTCTCTGCAGGGATACTCTGGGAAACCATGAAAGCCTTCTTCAGATTATCTATTATCTTTCCCACAGAAATAAACTGGAAAGCAAGCAGGTATCAAAGCTAACCAATGAAATTACTAGAATAGATCAAGAACATGCCAGGTGTCCAAGTGAAGCTCTTCATAGGGAAAGGCAGGCTCTGCATTCAGAGCTCAACCTCTAAACAACTAAAGAAACTGAACAGGTCATTTTTAAATCAGGACATCATTACTATGAACATGGAGAGAAAGCTAATAAGCTTTTAGCTCAACAAATCCACAAGCAAGAAGTTCGCAATGCAATCCCAGCAATCATTGACCATAAAAATATAATGCACAAATTTAGAAACTACTATAAATCTTTATATTCTACTGAGTTTAAAGAAGACAAGACACAATCTAATACATTTCTGGATGCATTAGAGATACCACAATAGATACTCTTAGTGCAGAGGGATTGGATAAACCTCTGGCGCTACCAGAATTACTAGATGCTATAAAGTCACTTCAGAGTGGGAAAGCAGCAGGCCCCAGTGGCTACCTTGCTGAATTTTATAAGAAGTTCTCCACTCAGCTAGCTCCCCTCCTATTAGCAACATTCACAGAAGCTAGAGACAATAAAATTCTACCTCAAACTTTTCGTCAAGCATTAATCACCGTCTTTCCAAAACAAAATAAGGACGTATTACA
The DNA here is from genome assembly GCF_900747795.2 of Erpetoichthys calabaricus. Classification (NCBI taxonomy): domain Eukaryota; kingdom Metazoa; phylum Chordata; class Cladistia; order Polypteriformes; family Polypteridae; genus Erpetoichthys; species Erpetoichthys calabaricus. The sequence goes on along the minus strand of NC_041398.2, from coordinate 139,136,108 downwards.
ATGTGCATCATACAGACCAATTTCATTTCAGAATAATGATGTTAAGATACTCTCCAAAGTCCTAGCTAGAAGGATGGAGAAAGTGCTGCTTTCAGTAATATCACAAGATCAAACTGGATTTATTAAAGGCAGACATTTAGTGTCCAATCTTCTACACCTGTTTAATGTAATATACTCACCTGCAAAGTCAAACATCCCAGAGATTTTATTATCCTTGATTGCAGAAAAAGCATTTGATATGATTGAATGGAACTACCTTTTCACTACATTAGAGAAATTTGGGTTTGGCCCGAACATTTGTGCATGGATCAAACTACTGTATACCAATCCAGAAGCTTCAGTTTGTATTAACAACATTAATTCAGACTACTTCAAACTAGAATGCGTTACTAGACAAGGATGTTCCCTGTCACCATTGCTATTTGCAATCGCCATTGAGCCACTGGCAGTTCACTTTTGAAATGCTTGTGAGATAAAGGGGATTATCAGAGAAGGACTTGAACAGAAAATTTCTCTATATGCAGATGATATGGTACTGCATATATCAGACCCACAAAATACTGTGCCTACAATCCTAACAGCACTAATAGAATTTCAAAAGATTTCTGGTCTCAGAATTAATTTGACTAAAAGTGTGCTCTTTCCAGTGAATTATCAAGCACACAATATTAGATTGGACACTTTCCCTTTTATCATCGCAGATCAATTCAAACATCTAGGGGTAATCACAAGTAAACATAAAGCTCTTTATCAACAAAATTTCACTGTCTGTATGGAAAAAATCAAGCAAGACTTGCATAGATGGTCAACCCTTCATCTCACTTTAGCTGGAAGAATTAACATTGTTAAGATGAATATCGTTCCTAAGCTTCTCTTTTTATTTCAAAATATTCCAATATACATCAATAAATCGTTCTTTAATAAATTAGATTAAACCATAACCACTTTTATTTGGACTTCAAAAAATCCACGTATCCAAAGAGCGACCCTACAAAGGCCAAAGGTAGAAGGTGGCATAGCTCTACCTAACTTTCAGTTTTACTACTGGGCAGCAAACATACAACATATTAAAACCTGGACATTGACACAAATAGATGAACATATGCAGGCTTGGTCTGCAATAGAAATAGAATCCTGCAGCTCATCTTTATATTCCTTGCTTTGTGTCCCAATAAATGCAAATTATCGCCAATATACTAATAACCCAATAGTGCTTCACTCACTCAGAATATGGAACCAATGTAGGAAGCATTTTAAGATAGAGAATCTTTTATCGGTGGTACCTCTGCACAAGAACCACATTTTTCAACCCTCGCAAACATATGCAGTTTTTAATGGATGGAAAACATTTGGGATTATATCACTTAGAGATCTGTACATAGACAACATCTTTGCATCCTACGAACAATTACATTCTAAATTTAATTTTCTAGCAACACATTTCTTTCAGTATCTTCAAATTAGAAACTTTGTTAAACAGAACCTGCCCAATTTTCCTCATCTCCCACCTCCCTCTATGTTGGAAAATATATTTATCAGTTTCAAGGACTTAGACAGAATCTGTGCAATATATAAAACCATTTTACAGTCCCTCCCTTTCAAAGATCCAAGAGGACAATGGGAAAAGGATCTCTCCCTCAACATATCAGAAAAGGAGTGGAAGGTAGCAATGCAGAGAATTCACTCGAGCTCCATGTGTGCAAAGCATACAATTATTTAACTAAAAATTATATATCAACTATAATTATATATCTGTCTCGCTTAAAATTGTCCAAAATGTTTCCAGGGCTAGATCCAACCTGCGAACGCTGCAATCAAATTCCAGCCTCACTGGGTCACATGTTTTGGGCCTGCACCAAATTAACATAATTTTGGACCAAGATTTTTAAATGCCTTTCAGACAGCCTTGGTATCACAATCCCTCCTAATCCACTAACAGCTGTGTTTGGTGTACTTCCAGAGGGGCTTAAAGTGGAGAAGGACAAACAAACTGTAATTGCCTTTACTATACTATTGGCACGTAGACTTATCTTGCTCAACTGGAAGAATCCTAACTCTCCCCTTTTAAGTCAGTGGGTAACTGATGTTATATATTATTTGAAATTGGAAAAAATAAAATTCTCCCTTAGAGGATCTGTGCAGAAATTTTTCCAAACTTGGCAGAATTTAATCAATAACATCTTAGAATAAGCTTTTAAAGCACTGAGTAAGCAGATTCTCTCCCCTTTTTTTTGTCTTCTCCATTTATCTATATTCACTTATTAATTTATCTATTTACTTATTTTTACTAGGTTTAAGTTTTATTCTGCTGCCCATGCTCTCTTTCTCAGGGGTGGGGGTTGATTTGTTTTCAATCCTATTCTTGTAAAATTGATCTATTTGTATGGAATGTTGTGTGATTTCAATAAAAATCAATAAAAAATACAAATAAAAAAATTCTAAAATATGCATCTTAAATATTTAAATTATAATATAAAATCAAGTTTTTAAAATGACACACAGGTTATGGGTTAGTAATTAATAGTCAGAGGGATTGCTTTTATAAATAATTGATAAAAAATATACACAAAAAATTTACATTAAAAACCTCATTCTCGCCTAAAAATAATGAGAAAAAATGCAATTTTGATCAGCAAAACTACATCCTTTATCTTTTCCTTTTTCAATTTTTTTTCAAGGAACTTGTTTTAATTTTCTGGTGGCTGTGGTTGTGACACATTTTTAATCAAATTATCTGGTGGCTTGTCTTTGTAGTAATGCACAGAATAAAATCACTGCATCTGCTATGATTTGTCTACATGATGTATTAACACCAGATTGCCAATAGTTATCTTAAATACTCTGCAACATTTTGTGGAATGTGAAATAATCCATATCTCATATATAAATATAAATGATCCCAAAAGTCGTGATTAATACTTACATGATGCTCTCTATCAGTACATTGACAAATGCCTGGCAAGATGTATTATGAACTTTTAAAGATAATATAAATGAAGATTTGAAATTCTGTTGTTTTTTCTCATATAAATGAAATGGTATACTAAGTATACATTGGACCAATATTTCTAAAAAATATTCTCATATTACTAAAACATAAAGGAGAAATCAATTAGACTGAAGGTATTCAGTTCAACCTTTTGATAAGACTGCCTTGAGTTTTCCTTATTTAATCTTTATCAACAATAATGAGATCACTATGCTGCCACCTGCTAGGATGAACCCATCGGCTGCTCAGCTGTTTATTAAGACACAGAAGATTATTTCTGAGCAAGTTTGCTCACCCCCCTGCTGAGTGAGGGAGGAAGAATTGGGTGATGGCTGACGTCTGTACAGGAGAGAGTCAGAGAGTCTTCTCCTTGGGTAGTTGTTTGGCCAGTCAGACAACATCTGCTTGAAAAACATGAGTTAAACAAAAGGACAAAGGCCCAGGTATTGAATTGTTTTCACACTGATGAAAGGACCAAAAAGTAGTAACTGTATTTTAAGCCTCTCTGGACAATCTTTAGGGATTAGCAGAGATATCCTATAAAAGGCCCAAGGATAATCACAGAGGTTAAAGAGATTTCTACTTACCACCTGTTGTCCATGATCTTGAATTGGACTGCCGTATAATGTACCTCAGAAAACAGGACTGCAGTTCACTCATGTCTGTCCTTGTTTTTATTTATTCAGGAATAAATTATCAAGTGGTATTTGATATGTAATATTAGTGTTTTCAATTCTAATATTAATTAATTATAGTCTAATATTAGTGGGACTTCTGTGTTTGATAATTCAGATAAATGTTTTTTCTTTGTTTTATTATAATAAAAGACACATGTGCATCTATTTATTTATATTATACTAATGATTGGGGGCATTGTTTCTCCTCAGAATGATGCCAAGAAAGCCAAACATGTGCAAAAATAAAATTATTCACTTTGTGTCACCCTCACTCTACCTTTCTATTTTTTTAGGCCTCTTTTACTCCCACAATTTGAATCTTACTTACCAGTTGTCTCTAAGATCAATCTCCCTCTGGCTGTGTGGTGACATTTTAAGTTAATTTCATTGCCAGCCATGACCCAAATCATTTCATTACAATAGGAGCACTAGGGTATGTCTTCTTAAAGGAACATACTGCTCCCTGCTCTCCCTCCCTGGATATTTTATTTTATTGTGACTGTACACTGTATATATAGTTAAAAATATATCCTTTGATGATCTGGGGTCATTGGGCTTTTTGTGTCTTTCAGCATTGAACTCCTTCATCCAGGTGATCCAGCCAGAGATGAGCAGGCCACAAGTAGTGTTCATTCATGGATTACTCCTTTTTATCCATTGACACCTTATATCACTCTCCTCTGCTTCTGTGCAGTAATAGATCTGATGGAATTTTTCTTCCAAGTCCCACTGATGCCCAGAAGTTAAAATTCCTTAGCAAAGCCTGTGCAGGCACTGTGTATCGTTTCGGTGACAGTGTCTAAATTCTGATACTTGGCTTTCTTTCTTTCATAGGTTTCCTTCATTTTATCTTCGTCAGCTTTAACATGATCACTTCCATCCATTTTCCAACCCGCTGAATCCGAACACAGGGTCACGGGGGTCTGCTGAAGCTAAACCCAACCAACACAGGGCACAAGGCAGGAATCAATCCCGGGCAGGATGCCAACCCACCACAGGACACACACAAACACACCCACACACCATGGCCAATTTAGAATCGCCAATCCACCTAACCTGCATGTCTTTGGACTGTGGGAGGAAACCGGAGCACCCGGAGGAAACCCACGCAGACACGGGGAAAACATGCAAACTCCACGCAGGGAGGACCCGGGAAGCGAACCCAGGTCCCCAGATCTCCCAACTGCGAGGCAGCAGCGCTACCAACTGCGCCACCATGCCGCCCCATCATAATACAATATTATACAATTAATAGTAGCTCACATCAACATGGTCATGGAGATACATACAGGAAATATAAACTTCCTGCCCAGGTCAACTTTCTGACAGCAAATGTCCCACCTTTCCAAGGAGCCTTGCAGATGAGTTTGCATGCACATGAAGCTTATTCCCTACATTAACAAAACATATGTACTGATGCACTAGATTGTAGTGCCTGGACAGAGAGATGGTGGTAAAGATGGCCTTAGCTATTACCTTCAGCACATGATCATGGTGCCAATGGTAATAGTCTTCCCCCAATACAGTAGGGTAGCAGCAGAGGATATGCTCCAGTATTCCTCTCTTATCACAGATCGAGTATGCTGGAAATTTGTTTTTTGTCCCAATAGAAGAGACAGGAGTAGGACTTATAATCATTAACTTGGTGTGACTGGGCTCAGTCTACCAAAGCTTGGACCAAGATATTTTACGGTCCAGAGGCTGTTCCCATCTTGTCCATGCATCCAGCTGTCTCATCCCCATGACCTTAACTCTCCCCCAAACCTCTGCCTTTACTTGGCAGCTTCCTTAGCACTCTGCTTCCTCCCGTTCCTCACCTCTATGCCAGACATGAAGACCTTAGAATCAGTGAACTTCCTGTACTGCAGCATATCCCTTGCCTTAAATTCATCATTCAGTCTACTTATGGGGAGCTTCAGATTGTTCTATTTCCTGTGGAAAATAATGCTGCTCAGGCTGCAAAGAATACCCAACCTCTTGAATATCTACTAGTGGATACTCCTCTATAAACCTTCAACTGTTAATAGTGGGACTTAACATATGCACAGGGATCACAAGATATGTGTCAGGATGCCACATTGGTAAATCCAAGTTTTGAATTATTGTCCATTCCCAGTCCAATAACTGTAAATCTCTCTCAAAGCATTGGACAGATACTGTGTCCTTTAGTGTACAGTCAAAGTTTTTCCCAAGATTGTTCAGTCTTTTCTGAGAACTGGAAGGACTGATTGGGGGTGATGGATGCCTGACTTAGTCAGCAGACCTGTGTACTGCACTTCACCTAACATAACCAGCAAGTCCTGGGGTCACATAAATTGAGTATCTTCAGATGGTGCCACTCAGATATAATCTCCCCAATGTGAATTTTGAAGGGGTTATTATAGTAGCCTAGCAGGCGGTCTCTGATATTAAATGGGATATAATGTTGATTGAGAGCAAGTCTACCAGTTTGATCATAAGCATTGGTAAAATGTACCTACAGCACAGCTAGATTCCATTTTCTTCTTACACTTCCCTGATTAACTTTGTAATCATGACTGAATGCCTGATGGACCCTGGAACCTGTGTGATGCCATGTTCCTGCACTGGGGTATTGATGTACTGGATTTTCAGGGTCATTTGACAAGCAGTGATACCAATGAATTTGCTTTTAGATGTGACAAATGAGATTATTCTAAACTTTTCAATATTTATTATATTGTCTTCCTTATTGGTATATATCTGTTCTGCAAATCTCCACTGTTGTACTACTCTGAACCTTTTCCATAGTCTTAGTAGTTTTTCTGGCTAACTTTTGCATACTTTGTAACATTGATCCAGGGGTTGAGCTGGTTCTGGTTAGCCTAATAATCTCCCGTGTTTCCTTCCAATTGGGATTTAGATGCACATGGACACTGTTCTTTATGAACAGTCCATTCCTAGCACATAAGTCAATAATAATTAATAATTATGATACATATGAAATAGGCAGTTCTTCCCAATCACAAAAGTGATGATCCCCTACAGAAGCTATACATGACTAATTAAAACGGAGCCAACTCAGAACACATCTGTCTGTCACCCAGCTACAAGTACAAGTCATGCAGTTGGTGGGTATAACAGTTTCACAATTTTCACTCAAGTGTGTGTGTGTATGTATTATTGTATTATGTGTGCATGGGAGAATATCTATGCAAACTGAAGTGCATCCTCGCCTCTCAGCTTCCTATGCTTAAGGTGACATTGCAAGTTTTGCAACAGCCCACCTCCATTTACCCACAAACCCCACCATGGTCAGACACCTCACAAGCAAGTGAAGCACTCTCATTCTTATGCAAATATATTAGTCTACTGTTGCATTCACTGGTTAAAGCCCAATAAAATTGTAATGTTTATCTGGTGTAATATATATTTCATTTATAACATTAATCAGATTGACAAAATATAATATTACTCTTTGCTGTAATGTTGTCATGTTTTTGTATTACTCTACCATCTTTGTGCCAAAAATTAAAAAGAAATTTACCTTTAAAGCATGATCATACTAAGCATTTATTGTACATACACATTGACTGATCTTGGATCGCACAAAGCTATGATTGACAATTGAAATCAATGGGAAAGTGTTTGCAGAATGTTTTGCAGTGGGTTGACAAAGGGGTACCTTTGGGAACCCTCCATTTCTGTCAGCAGCATTTCTTCATGAGATAAAAGGGGTGATTGTCATTGTATATGCTGAGTCGCACAGACACAAACAAGACAAAACTGGGCTGTGAAAAAAAGAACCACTACACTAGTTAAGAGGTCACTTTTGTACCTTGGACATTGAAACATTTTGACGCATACTTACAGATGCATATAACAATGGTACGTGTGCATTGAACCATAAATTTTAGAGGGGTGATGAACTTGCAAACAAGTTTGTATAACAATTGTACTGCCAAACTTTAAAAATGAGGAACAGATGAAGTAAGGCCAGCACAAAGAAAATTTGCTCTATTTTCTCTTCTACCACCCATTTATAAATGCAGCCAGGGAAAAGTATAAATAAACACAATATTTATAGAATACAAAATGCTGAAATATATACAACTATTTATAAACACAACATACATATAAGATATCCATCCATCCATTTTCCAACCCGCTGAATCCAAACACAGGGTCACGGGGGTCTGCTGGAGCCAACCCCAGCCAACACAGGGCACAAGGCAGGAACCAATCCCAGGCAACGTGCCAACCCACCGCAGCATATAAGATATGTACCTATGAAATAACCCCCCTGAATATATGTATACACAGTCCAGTAAGTCCATACTATAAATGATGTACAGTATATGTATCTCAAAGTGGAATAAACAGTTTCTTTCGCATAAAAGATGCAACAGATTTTAAACTGCTTCCCAATAAAATTATTTAACAACATAGTCCTACCAACAGCATTCAGAAGTCATTGAATATCTTGTGAGGCACACCTTTTTCTTGAAGAACATTGCGGCAGGTATGGCACAAAGGCTCTCTTGTAACTGATAGAAGGGTAACTCAGCTTGGCAGTATATCACAGTTCACAAAAGGTTCTCTTTCTACCGAAGTTGGTAGAATATCCCGCACTTCCGGTTTATATATTTACAGTGTATACAAACACTGATGTTACAATTTAAATTAGCAATTCCACATCAGTGCAAAATCTGTTTAAAAATGCAGACTCCACATTTACATCCCAGGAATTTGTGTAGTCTGTAATTTTAGTAACACTTAAATAACATCAAACAGGACATATTAAACAGGGCAAACCTATTTGTGGCATGGCTACACAGTGTCCATTTTACAATACATTCCTTCATCCCTCCAGCAAAACTCTATTTTTCCCCAGGCAAAGTTCCCTCCTTTTTCACGTATCTCTGGCAAAATTATGTTAATCCTCTGACAAAAATTCCCTTTTCCATCCACCTCTAAAAAAAATAATGGAGGTTAGATGAAGGATCTTTTTTGTCAGAGAGTGGAAAGTCGATGGCATTATTTTAGTAGGAGAGGAGAATTTTGTTGGAAGATGAATGCCATTTTCAGGTAAGAGGGAGGATGAAGCTTTTCTGGGAGAGAGACAGACATTTGTCAAAGGTAGGGAGGAAAGATTGAGTTTTGCCAGAGGGAAGACATTAGTTTCTCGGAGACAGGAGGATATTCAAAAATGGCCACTATGCAGATGGAATGTTAAATAAGCAGGCATTAAGTAACTCCTGCTTTAATCAGTTTAGGCAAAATTAACAATTTAAATATAATCAGTGTTAATTTGGCAAGATGAGTAGAATGTAATACTAATTTTTAATTTTACGCATTATTTTACTGTTTGCATACCTGGATTTGGACTATTTTGGTATTAGTCTTAAGATTTTACAATCTACTACATTGAAACAATTAATATGAGCATTCTATAGTGGATGTCTGTCTTGGGTGATGGCATTCATATTTTTTTCCTTTTCTGAATTGTATGAAAGCCTTCTTGAAATGAGCTGCAAATTAGAAGATACTGATCTCAAAATGAATAAGTGAACTGTATGAATTATTTTTTGTAAGCATAGATTTAATATCTAGAATTGTTATATCTGAGAGCAATAAAAAAAACTAATTTATCACAGCCGAAAAAAATTGTTATGATTAAATGAAAAGATGGTTTAAATTACTTTGGATTTTCCATTTTTAAGTGCATAGCTGTTTTAACTTAATCTAGTAAACCACAAATTAGATATATAATTGATTTGGTAAAACAATTTTTAAAATAGTGCTACTATGTGTGAGTTGATCAAGGAAAAGCATATCTAATAAAAGTGATTTATTTTTTAAACTGTATTTGTTATAGTATCTTAGCCCAAACCTGGCAAGTGGGTGCAACTAATTAAATGTGCCTGGTTTCTTTTGAGGGTTTAATTGCTCATTGTCTACTGTACATTACCTGTATAAAAATGTGAGCAGATGTTGGGCGTGTGATGTCACTGGGGTTTGATCATAAGGTTTTGGCAGCTATTTTAGGGAGATTGTTCTCGGCAGCTTAAAGGTTATACTTTTTTTCCCCTTTATTTTATATTTATACTGGGTAAAGAACAACCAATCCCTGTCACGTGTCTCTTTATGAATTTGTCACAAAAAATTAGAAAAAAATGAAAGCAGATCATATCTTGGGAATACTTTGATCACATACCTTTGGCTGTGACTGGAGTTTGGTTGGGAAGCAACAGCTCATCTCAGATCTGTGCCTTGGCTGTTGCTTAAGATATTAAAGTTACACAACACATCAAAGCAGCTAACCACAGGCCTTCACTCCTCTTAAGCTGTCTTGGGCACAATTGGCTTGTTGTTAAAAAATGGAAATAAACATTGATTAAATGGCTAGCCAATCACTGTGATAGTTAGCATGATGCATATTCAGTGCCCACCACACACATTTATACTAATGGCATTATCTCCTTTATTTAATAATTTATTCTATATAATTATGTTAGCATTTATACAGTATACTGTAAATTGTTAATGCATTATATGGTTCCATGGTTCTTGAGACAGCACTTTGTTTCACCTTTAATAAAGCATTTTAAAGAAACCCATGGAAAACTAAGAATTCTTTAGGTAAGTCAAGAAAGGTGATTAATATGTTTCTTATATCAACATTACATTTAAATGCCCAAAGTGTAGTTATTTATTTTGCAGTACTTTAGCAGATGACACTGTGGTCCACTCTGCAGATCTATTGATTCTGGATATTAAATAAGTGTTGAATCTCAAAGATACTTTAGGAAAGATGTTTAAATTGCCTTGGAAAACAATTCAAGTCAATTCAAGTTGATACTATCAGGAAAGATGAGTACAATTATTTCTTAGGTGACCTGATTTTACATTCAAAAGTAACATTACAACTGTAAGGTTATCCTCACAAATCTGAGCTGGATAAGTTGGCCACAAAATTAATGCAGAAATTGTTGCAGTCAATATAGTGTTTACTTCTTGCACATATAAAGAAACACACACACATACATATAAAATATGTTTATATACTTTGGGAAAGAAAGAATGCAAATGAATGGCATTATCTTCACATGGTTACATGACTTTCCTTAGCCATCTATGCAGTAAGCACCAGGACTAAGTGGATCTGTAAACATCAGACCATCCAATATCAACAAATTTGTATTACTTTCTTTTATAACGTTTTCTTTTATAATAAATTTGTATGACTTCTCCACATTTAGCATACTACTCTTTTTAGCTATATATCATTTGAAAGTGGGAATTCAAACTTTCTTTTAAGTATCATGAAAAGTATTATAATTAAGTAACAAGTGTTCCTACTGACCGTATTGGAATCAAAAGGTGAAGCCCACTCTTTGAAGCTTAATGTCGTTTTGTTGTTAGTTTAAAATTTTTTAAGCTATTGTTCGAGTCTGCACCGTATATTTTCTGTCTCCCTCTCACTGAATAATGCTGCTGCACATTTATTTATTACATACAGTTAGGGCCATAAATATTTGGACAGAGACAACTTTTTTCTAATTTTGGTTCTTTACGTTACCACAATGAATTTTAAATGAAACAACTCAGATGCAGTTGAAGTGCAGACTTTCAGCTTTAATTTAGTGGGGTGAACAAAACGATTGTATAAAAATGTGAGGCAACTAAAACATTTTTTTAACACAATCCCTTCATTTCAGGGGCTCAGAAGTAATTGGACAATTGACTCAAAGGTTATTTCATGGGCAGGTGTGGGCAAGTCCGTCGTTATGTCATTATCAATTAAGCAGATAAAAGGCCTGGAGTTGATTTGAGGTGTGGTGCTTGCATGTGGAAGATTTTGCTGTGAACAGACAACATGCGGTCAAAGGAGCTCTCCATGCAGGTGAAAGAAGCCATCCTTAAGCTGCGAAAACGGAAAAAACTCCATCCGAGAAATTGCTACAATATTACAAGTGGCAAAATCTACAGTTTGGTACATCCTGAGAAAGAAAGCAAGCACTGGTGAACTCAGCAACGCAAAAAGACCTGGACGTCCACGGAAGACAACAGTGGTGGATGATCGCAGAATCATTTCCATGGTGAAGAGAAACCCCTTCACAACAGCCAACCAAGTGAACATCACTCTCCAGGGGGTAGGCGTATCAATAGCCAAGTCTACCATAAAGAGAAGACTGTATGAAAGTAAATACAGAGGGTGCACTGCAAGGTGCAAGCCACTCATAAGCCTCAAGAATAGAAAGGCTAGATTGGACTTTGCTAAAGAACATCTAAAAAAACCAGCACAGTTCTGGAAAAACATTCTTTGGACAGATGAAACCAAGATCAACCTCTACCAGAATGATGGCAAGAAAAAAGTATGGAGAAGGCTTGGAACAGCTTATTATCCAAAGCATACCACATCATCTGTAAAACACGGTAAAGGTGTTTATTGATGATGTGACACAGGACAGAAGCAGCCGAATGAATTCCAAAGTGTTCAGAGACATACTGTCTGCTCAAATCCAGCTAAATGCAATCAAATTGATTGGGCGGCATTTCATGATACAGATGGACAATGACCCAAAACATACAGCCAAAGCAACCCAGGAGCTTATTAAAGCAAAGAAGTGGAAAATTCGTGAATGGCCAAGTCAGTCACCTGATCTTAACCCAATTGAGCATGCATTTCACTTATTGAAGACTAAACTTCAGACAGAAAGGCCCACAAACAAACAGCAACTGAAAGCCGCTACAGTAAAGGCCTGGCAGAGCATTAAAAAGGAGGAAACCCAACATCTGGTGATATTCATGAGTTCAAGACTTCAGGCTGTCATTGCCAGCAAAGGGTTTTCAACCAAGTATTAGAAATGAACATTTTGTTTCCAGTTATTTAATTTGTCCAATTACTTTTGAGTCCCTGAAATGAAGGGATTGTGTTAAAAAACTGCTTTAGTTGCCTCACATTTTTATGCAATCATTTTGTTCACCACACTGAATTAAAGCTGAAAGTCTGCACTTCAACAGCATCTGAGTTGTTTCATTTAAAATTCATTGTGGTAATGTACAGAACCAAAATTAGAAAAAAGTTGTCTCTGTCCAAACATTTATGGACCTAACTGTACATTTATCTCTGTGTTTCTCCTCCAGTTGGTCATAACACTACTGCCCACTACATAATATTGCTCAGGTAGTATTTAGTGCCTTGGTAACAATACATTAAGAAATATGGTGCATATATGTATTGTTAATGTAAATAAGAATGGCATGTTTATGAAATACAGTAGGGTTATTGCAATTATTATTAGAGTGAAATTGCCAGACGTTAAGAGTACAAGAACTGATGAACTGTAGCACAGAGCACAGAGGGTGCTACTAAGCAATACATTATTTGTAGGATGAGGAAATAAATAGTTCTGGGGGGATTACTGGACAACTGTTAAGAAACTGTAACTGCTTTATTGTATTTATGATTAGTAACAAATTATTTGTTAAACATCATTTAGACAGTCATGTATTTTGCAATTGATACGTATGAAATCCAACCTCCAGCACTCCGTTGTAAAATTACCTCCTGGAAATGTAATGAATTCCACCTCTGAACCTCATGTCTTCATCTGGTTTGTCTCTATAATTTCATCATCACCCAATGGAACTAAAAAGTGTGGTCACCCTACTTCAGGATGCCCCAAGACAATTACGAAAAGTAGTATATCTCTCAAGTTTGAGAAGAACAGAATTGTGGTAGTTACTAAAAATGTAATTCATTACAAATTTGTTGTAGTACTCCCACTGTTAAAATGGCTTGTTATTTAGCACATAGAAAAAACTCACTGGTGGAATGCAAATCTAACACTCTCAAATTAAATTAAATAACCATCAGCATCAGTTTATTTCTTGTAAGGCACAAAAACACATAAGGAGTACCTCAGTGGGTTTTTGATTGGTCCTCAGCCTTGACTCCCTAAGAAGACAAGAAAAAAAAACATTGAAGAAAAAAATGGATAAAATCTTGGGAAGGGCAATTCTGAAACAGACCCTTCCAGATAGGTTGGGCATACAGTGGGTATCAAAAAATGGGGTAAATACAATACACAAAACGGAACATAAGTAATCCTTTTCACAGAACTGAATTGCCGATCTATGATTAACACCTCAGCACTCCTCACAACTCTGAAGGCAAAATGCAAGAACAGATTGTACACTCATTAATAGAGAACTTTCACATCAAAAGAATGCATTTTTTAAAAATACATCAAAAACAAAATAGAAACAAATTAATATAAATGAAAAGCAACAATATCTGTCTGTTAGTTAATTGTAGAACCACTGCCATTGAACCAACAGATTCAATGAATCACTTAAAGAAGTGAGACTTGATGCAATACACACATTTTTTCCTTTTAAGCGCACACACACACCCCCACACACATGCACTATATTTCCAAAAGTATTGGGACGCCTGCCTTTACACATACATGAACTTTATTGACATCCAATTCTTAATGCTTAGGCTTTAATATGTGAGTTGGCCAACCCTTTGCAGCTATAACAGCTTCTTATCTTCTGGGAAGGCTTTCCACAAGGTTTAGAATTTTTGACCATTCTTTAATCATTCTTCTAGGAGAGCATTTGTGAAGTCAGGCACTGATGTTGGACGAGAAGGCCTGGCTTGCAGTCTCTGCTCTAATTCATCCCAAAGGTGTTCTGTCAGGTTGAGGTCAGGGCTCTCCAAACTCGCTGATCACTTTCTTTATAGACCTTACTTTGTGCACTGGTGCGCAGTCATGTTGTCATAGGAAGGGGCCATCCCAAAACTGTACCGACAAAGTTGGGATCATGAAATTGTGTAAAATGGCTTTGCATTCTGAAGCATTAAGAGTTCCTTTCACTGGAACTGTTGAGCCAAGCCCAACCCCTGAAAAACAACTCCACACCAAACATTACACTTGGCACAATGCAGTCAGGCAAGTACCGTTCTCCTGGCAACCACCAAACTTGTCCATCGGATTACCAGATAAAGAAGCGTGATTTGTCACTCCAGAGGACACGTCTCCACTTCCTTAGAGTCCAGTGGCAGTGTGCTTTACACCAGTGCATCCGACGCTTTGCATTGGACTTGGTGATGTAAGGCTTGGATGCAGCTGTGTGGCCATGGAAACCCATTCTGTGAAGCTCTCTACACATTGTTCTTGAGCTTTTGGAGGTCTGTAGCTATTGACTGTGCAGAAAGTTGGCAAGTTCTGCAAACTGTATCTCCGCGCTCTGATTTACGCTTCGTGGCTTATGCTTGGTCATCAAGTCGTCTAACATCCGCCACGTGCCCTCTTTTAATTGCGAGAAGCAGATATATATAGCCAAATTCTCGCGCTTCGTTGTGGCGAAGTACTGCTTTTAATTTCAACGCTGGTGTCCCTCGTGGAATAATTGGTAATGTTTGACTAAAATCTACAGCGAGTAAAACGACATTACCTCCTATTTTTTTTTTTTTTACGATCTCTGAGATCTTGCTTTTTTCGGTTCAAGGCTTCATAAGCTCTTTTATGTTCCATGGTGTACTTATCCCAAACCATCATCTTTGAATGTTGCAAGACTTTCGCCTTGTATGTAGATGGGGGTAATTACATTCATTGCATGGCCCCCTTCTCTTCACTATCTATACCCACAAATGTACCCCCACACACTTCAGCAACAGCATTTTCAAATTTGCGGATGACACCACTGTGGTGGAGCTCATCTCTTGGGGGAATGTGCTTGCTTATTGGGACAAAGTGGAATGGTTGACTGGGTGTTGCAGAAACAACAATCTGGTTCTCAACACCACCAAAACCAAGGAGCTGATCATCAACTTTAGGATGAAGAAAAGGAATATTCTGCTGCTTTTCATTGGCAGAAATTGTGTGGAGAGGGTCTTGCACTTCGAGTTCCTGGGTGTGCACATAGAGGAGGACTTGAATTGGAGTGTTGGCAAATCAGAGACTTTACTTCCTGAGGATCCTCAGAAAGAACCATTTCACCCAAAAACTGCTTATGTCCTTCCGTTGCTACATAGAGAGCAAATTGACTTAAGGCATCTGTGTGTGGTCTGCCAGGTTCACAGCATCAGAGAGGAAAGTGCTCCAGAGGGTTGTCACCACTGCCCATAAGATCGTCTGATGCCCTCTCCCATCCTTGGAAGATCTTTACAGTTCCCGCTGCCTGAAAAAGGCCCTGAGCATAATTAAAAATCCCTCCCACCCTGGTCACACTTTGTTTGACCTGCTGCCCTTGGGAAGATGATTCAACACAATAAGAACATGGACAAATTGATTAAAAAATAGTTTTAACCCAAAGACCATGACTGTACTAAATGATGCTCATACTGTGAAACTTTAAAGGGAACAAATTAGGCAATGTATACCAACTGAACATGAAAAGTGTCTCGTTGTGTAGTATCAGGTTTTGTTTTGCTTTTCCACTTTTAGAATCCCAATTAAAAATCTTCATATTTATTTTTTTATAGTTTTATAATTATACTGTTTTGCACTGATAGAATGGCATCCAATTTCTTTGTACTTGTGCAACAACAATAACGATATTCATTCATTTATATATATGTACACTTACATACATTTATAGTATATATATATATATACATACTAATTCAAATATTCGCTTATTTTTATATCTCTATGCACACAGATTGTTACTACTCCAAACAGTAATGGATATGACAAAAACAAGAACACATTAAACACTCAGGAAATATCCAGTACAATTTAGCACAGTTAAATTACTTGGTCAATATTCACTGGAATAAGCATGTATAGAATTGTTAATAAAATAAAATGTAAAAAAAAAAATGGTTGGCACACTTGGTAGGACGTCATATCTTGTACAAATCCACAGGCTGGTGTCCTTCTGGCACTTTTGTCGCATTCCACGTTGACAAATCTCAGAACCCTCACAGTTTCACTCTAGATATGCTGATATTTCATCTTTGTGCAGTATAATTTCAGTGTCCTCTTTACTTGTTTCTTTTAATTGGCAAAAGGCAACGCAGCAGCCATCTACAGCCAAGCTTTCTTCACATTTGTGTTCCGGTGAATCAACCTGCTCAGTACCCCCTCAGGCTTCAAATTAACATGAACATAAAATAAGAAAAAAATCTTTTCATAAGCTCTTTCAACTTTAGTACAAACTTCCTTTGTTTCATCATTTCCTATTTTTCCATTTTCTCTTATGCCAAACACTTCAACTCTCCAACTGTCTCTCTCTGCTTCCACGCCTTCTTTTTCCTTCACCTTTCTGCCCTACCAATCACAGTATAGCACAATGGCACACAAATATCCTTTCAGTATTTCAATAAGGAGGAAATAACCAAAAGCAGTGAATGTGAATTCAGCAGTTAAATAAGTATATGACTTACATTGCCCTTTACATTACTCCTGTGCCCAGAGGCCTATAGCTCACAAAAACATTCATAAAAAATGAGTCTTAATAATAAAAGTTATCTAACTACTAACACACGTATAAACACAGAGGTGGTAAATGGTAAAACTATTGCTAACATAGCATAGCATAGTCAGCAGACAAAAGCACCTATTGATCAGGTAGGCCCAGCTACCAGCAGGACTGATTCTGTATTTCTCCCATCTCTCCTGTGCTCTGTACACTATCAAAATGCATGTGGTTGTGGCACAGCCACATAAAGTTCACAGTAGTATATTATAGATAGACTGATAGGCACAGTTCCTACCCCAGACTTCAAATCATATAAGACAATACCCACACTAGAACAGTTAAAACAGAGAGTTCAGAAAAGGTTGGTGGCACCTATATCCCAACATGCCAGTTATTATAATGCCTGTCACAAGGATCCACACTTTGTGGCAGGAGCCTGGTCTGGGTGAGGGCCTACCATCTCTCTGATGCTACATCAAAATTCTCTGCCAAACTTGTGCCTAAGTGGAAAGGACCTGTGAACAACTGATAGAAAAAGGAATAGGAATAGACTCTAAATTAAATAAAATACATGTGGGTAACATTTAGCCTTATTTTAGCCCCCCCCACCCCCCCACCCCATAGCTATGAGTGTGTTGGGATCATGTAGCACTGCCACGTAAAGTTCATAGTAGTATATTATCCCTGTGTGCTTTGTATTGTACACTGTCTGCCTTTTGTGTGCTGCTTGTCACTCCCTGGGCTTGCACACATTTAAAAACAGGTGAAGGAGCTTTCCTCAGGACAGGACTATGAGCTGCAAGGCGGTGATTGACAGCTTCACCCTTTGTGGGTGGGATTTTGAAGTGCCCATCAGAAACTGCTCCAGTCAGGAACCAATTACAGGTCTGACTGCCAAACTCAAAAGGGGAGCAGGTAATAATCTGAAGAGGAAATGGCGGATATACCTTCAGGTATTACACTAGTCAACATCCATTTTGCTATTGGGAGTCTTTCACCTTAACTTTAACAGGTTTCACTTGCTGACTCCAAATCTGAAAACTGTTTTCATCAAGCAAGTCCCATTTTTTAGTTATGATGTTCCAGATCTTGGATAACTAGGGTGATTGGATAGTAAAGGCGGATAACCATTTTGATAAATACTAGTAATTCCACTAGGGATGCCATTGAGATAAAAGAATTCGCAACACGTTACTAACAGCTTTGAGTTGTTTTCCTTGTCATTATTAATTTTATTTAAAAATTATTCATTTTTAATTAGCAGAAAAAATATTTGTTACTGATTACCAGGTCTTATATGACTCTAAAGCATAATGACACAACTCAGACATGACAGTGCATTAGGTAGAGGTTTTATTGTTAAACACAACATTGCATTTCAGGACATTTTGTTTGTTAGATTCACCATTACTTTGAAAATTTTGTCAAGGCGATGGACAGAAACGGTGATGCTTTTCAGCTTTTAAGAAATAAGTTTGGTCTTGAGAAAAGTTAAGCCAAATTTATTTAAGGTGTTTTTGTTGTTCTTGAAATCCGTGAACTTATGCTTGACGATGAGGTGAAAAGGAAGCTAAAGCCCACTGAATCAGCAGCAAGGGAAGCATTCCTGCAGGTTGTCCAGAATTTTCTTGGCAGTCACTGAGCAGAGAATAACGCTGAGCTTGTGGAGAACTTGCTGAAAGCGTATAAGCTTATGGGAGCCAGAATGTCACTGAAGATGCATTTTTTGCATTCTCATCTAGACTTTTTTCCACCAAATCTGGGCGATGTCAGCGATGAGTATAGGGAAAGATTTCATCAAGATATAAAGAAGAAGAAAAACTGATATCGGGGAAAATTCACTCTGAGCATGATGGGTGACTACTGTTGGTTCTTGCAAAGAGAGACAGATGTGCAGTACATGCGCAAAAGCGAGTGCCTCCAACATTTTTGGGCACGTTGACCTCACTTTTACTGTATGTTGAGGTAAATTGACATAAATATGCTTTAATGTGTCTCTGGTATCATCTTCTGGTTTGTTTTCAGAATAAACACGTCAAAACAAATTTGGTGGATCATAGCCCAAACTCCAGATATCGTGTTGATATATTACATTGAGGGGTGGCAAGGTGGAGCAGTGGTAGCACTGCTGCCTTGTAGTTAGGAGACCTGGGTTCACTTCCCGGGTCCTCCCTGCGTGGAGTTTGCATGTTCTCCCCGTGGCTGCGTGGGTTTCCTCCGGGTGCTCCAGTTTCCTCCCACAGTCCAAAGACATGCAGGTTAGGTGCATTGGCGATTATAAATTGTCCCTAGTGTGTGCTTGGTGTGTGTGTGTGTGTGTGTGTGTGTGTGGCCTGCGGTGGGCTGATGCCCTGCCCGGGGTTTGTTTCCTGCCTTGCACCCTGTGTTGGCTGGAATTGGCTCCAGCAGACCCCCCTGTAGTTAGGATATGGATGGATGGATATTACATTGATATTCAACAGTGTCAGAACATCAATGATGTGTATTTCAAAAACCTGACGTACTAGCTTAATACCAATTTCATATATGAAATCAGTGTAAAAAATGTAATAAAGAGCTGCTCTGAAGTTCCCAGTAGCAAACAAAAACTATTTTTTGTAGACCAGTGTTATTTGCAGTTAAGGTAAGAAGTAAAGAGACAGATTCTATCAATTCTGATCAGAAAAGATATAATCAACACTCGCCCGCTGTCGGCATGAACAAGTTTAGTAAGGTGGCCACCTGCACACCTTTTTAAGATTATCTTTTCGCCCTGGTTAGCCAATTGTCAGAGAAGGGCAAGATTTTAACCTTTTTTGACTTTGGGATAGCGCCATCTTCCTATCTTCCTGCTTTTGCAAAAATCTGCCTTTTAAATCTTCCGATGTTCTCCCCACCCAACACGGACAATACACCTTTGGACTACTGAGTCTCATGGTCATAAAGTCTGCATCAGATGTTTTTGTGTACACATATTTATGTAAATAAATGCGGGGTTGTCCGTATTGAGTGTTTATTTTTTTTATGTATAACAAAGGTCGGAAACTGAGTGAGATGACCAAAATGTACCGTTATACTATCTGTGTAAAATCTATCCAATATTTACATTTGTGCATTTAAAAACCTTGTGTATTTTGCAGCGACAAGCACATTCTTGCGGAATGTCGTAATATCAAAGAACTGCCACACAAATACAGAACTGACAATTTAAAAACTTAAAGTTTATGCTTTTGATGTTTCAAGCAGGGACACCTTGGTAAGAACTGTAAAGAAAAAATGAAATGTCAGACATGTTCTTTGCAACATCCAGATATCATGCATATCAAAAGAGAGGATGGAGCAATGCCCATTAAAGCTATATCCACCAATGAGGAACCTGAAAGGGGAATCTGTGCTCTTACTGAGGCCAGAGAAGAAGAGCAAAGGTACGTAGAAACATATGCTTTTACAGACCCTGGTAGTACAGTAAACATTTGTACTGAAGGTCTTCAGAGACAGTTAAACCCTCATGGAAGAGGAATACAGTAATCCCTCCTCCATCGCGGGGGTTGCGTTCCAGAGCCACCCGCGAAATAAGAAAATCCGCGAAGTAGAAACCATATGTTTATATGGTTATTTTTATATTGTCATGCTTGGGTCACAGATATGCGCAGAAACACAGGAGGTTGTAGAGAGACAGGAACGTTATTCAAACACTGCAAACAAACATTTGTCTCTTTTTCAAAAGTTTAAACTGTGCTCCATGACAAGACAGAGATGACAGTTCAGTCTCACAATTAAAAGAATGCAAACATATCTTCCTCTTCAAAGGAGCAAACAAATCAATAGGGCTGCTTTTAAGTATGCAAAGCACCGCGGCACAAAGCTGTTGAAGGCGGCAGCTCACACCCCCTCCGTCAGGAGCAGGGAGCAGAGAGAGAGAGAGACAGATAAAAAAAATCAATAAGTGCCCTTTGAGCTTTTAAGTATGCGAAGCACCGTTCAGCATGTCGTTTCAGGAAGCAGCTGCAGCTGCACAAAAGATAGCAACGTGTAGATAATCTTTCAGCATTTTTAGACGAGCGTCCGTATCGTCTAGGTGTGCGAACAGCCCCCCTGCTCACACCCTCCTACGTCAGCGCAAGAGAGAGAGAGAGAAAGTACGTTGGGTAGCTTCTCAGCCATCTGCCAATAGCGTCCCTTGTATGAAATGAACTGGGCAAACCAACTGAGGAAGCATGTACCAGAAATTAAAAGACCCATTGTCCGCAGAAACCCGCGAAGCAGCGAAAAATCCGCGATATATATTTAAATATGCTTACATATAAAATCCGCGATGGAGTGAAGCCGCGAAAGGCGAAGCGCGATATAGCGAGGGATTACTGTAGTCATGTATTCCTCAAAACTATGAGCAATTGTGATACTAATTAAAAAATGCTAACTAACGAGTACTATTTTATCAAATTTTCAAGTCTCATTGACAATATATTTATTGATTTGCCAAAAGGCTATACGCAGGTCACTATTCAAGTGGACAGAGAAAATATTTCATGACAGGAAGACATTGAGTACTGGACATACTGTATGTTGAGGAGATACGTCTGCCTTTTATAGACTCTGAACCTGACCTTTTAATAGGTATCAAAAATCCCAAAGTCTTCCAGCTGTGGCACACCTAGCAGAGGAGATGGACCTCATGCTGTGAGGACTGTATTTGGATGGATGGTCAGTGGGCTGTACAACAAAATTGATAACCTTGCAAATCACAGTAGTAAGCTGCCTAAACATCCAGTCAACTATGTGTCAATAACAGAAATAGAAGAAATGTTGCATTAGTAGTACAGTTAAGATTATCCAGCAGCTTTGAAGAGAAAGAAGAAATGTTACAGGAGGTCATCAAGTTTATGATCATAGTCTCAGAGAGTCTGCAAAACTGGTAGGTGGCCATTACTGCTTAAGTTTGCCTTTAAAAGAAAAAATACTTAAAATGGCAAATAATCACTGTATTGCAGAACAGCATGCTATTGTACTCAAAATAAAACTAAACAGATATTCAAGTTTCCACAAAGACTATAAAGCTTTCATGAAAGGCATAATAGAGAAGGGTTATGCTCTCAAGGTACCCAGAGAAAGCCTGAATTGTAATGAAGCCTGGTTGTGGTACATTCCATATTATGGTGTGTGTCATCCAAAGAAAAATACATTTTGAGTGTTTTTTGACTGTGCAGACCAAAAGCAGCACACTGGACAGACCTGTTAATAAACCGTGCCTCCAACAAGAAAAACCTAATATTTGAAATAAGAATTTCTAAAATATTTGTATGCAGTTAAATTGGTAGTTAAATGTAAATGATATTTAGTGTATAAGAATAGTTTGCAGTTCTTTGAGAAGTGAAATGTATTGAAATGTAATTATCTCTGCTTCTGCATAAACAATTAGGGGATGGAAATGTAACAGCCGATATTAAAAGTTAATGTTAAATCCACGTAAGTGTCTGCTTAATTTCAATTGAATATCAGTTTTTCATAGTTACTTAGATTATGGTATTGTCTCCTACCCCTGTAAGTTAACTTGAAATTGAACTTTATTAGCTACAGTATATCTGTAAAACAGAGCATTAATTAAGTTAGTTAGGAAATAGTCTCACTGATAGCATGGACTTTTAGATTAGTTTACAAATAGAGCATTGACATAACAGCTTTTTGACAATGCTGACTGTTCTACACATAATATGACTATATGACCAGACTTACAGAAAAATGAAACAAAATATGCCTTGAATAGAATTTTCTTTAAGCAAGAACTTTTCATATCTTTTCTTTGTAATACACATTTTTCTATATTTTTCTATGAACTGTTTTACTAAAACTTTTAAAATGAAGATTCATGGATTGTGGAATTATTTGAAAATGCATCACACTATTGCCTGAACTGTTCCATGAAGTAAACTAAAAGCTAAAGAACTTTGGTAATTTTGGACAAACGTAGCTACAAAGGTATGTGAGTGAATTTGCATGTTATTTGGGGATATTGTATCTAGACGATCAGTTCAAATATATCTATTTTTTTGTCCTACGGATATTGTAATGCAATTGTTGACATTTTGTTTTTTTTCTGCCTTTACGTGACTGCAAACTTTGCGAGGAAAATGGCAGAACAACCTAGGTCACTGTTACAAAAAGAATTTGAGTTAAGATTTAACTGACAGTGTAGCATATCGAGTTTAGGGGATTGTCACATTGGTGATCAAAAAAACATTTACATGTTGTAAATAACTATCTTACTTTCACTAGTCTGCGGTGGGCTGGCGCCCTGGCCAGGATTTGTTCCTGCCTTGCGCCCTGTGTTGGCTGGGATTGGCTCCAGCAGACCCCTGTGACCCTGTGTTTGGATATAGCAGGTTGGATAATGACTGACTGACAGACTTTCACTAGCAATTAAGGAAAGGACTGAGATAACTTCTATAAAGACTTCTCCATTAAAGATGTGCATCAAAACAATCAAAATCCATATATGGGTATGATGCTATATTTTACTATACAAGACGCCTTCTTAGGTTCAAACAGCTTTAATAATAATGAATGCTTATGTCTACTCTTCTCTTAAATGATCAAAATTCTCACTCTCATCCGAGGGTTAATTCAATGTTTCTGAGTTAAGCTGGTATAAAGTATCTTTGCTGCAGTGATCTGTTGAACCAAAAAAATTACGCCCTCGAGATTATTTTTCTCAGAAGATCTAGCTGAAATAAATCATGTTGTAGAAAACTGAGAGGTAGTTGTTATAAAATTAGTAGCAGAAGAGTGGTCGAACTGATAATAGGGTTGCTTCCGATCCATTTTATATTTTTACAGATCTTAATTATCCATCAAATTTGTAAACTGTGAAATGACTGAGCATGCTATCGGTTAAGTGGGCTATTTTTCTGTTGGTTTAATTTGTCATCTCCTACTACCAAGCACCAAGAACACAAAGAATA
Source organism: Erpetoichthys calabaricus (assembly GCF_900747795.2). Taxonomy (NCBI): domain Eukaryota; kingdom Metazoa; phylum Chordata; class Cladistia; order Polypteriformes; family Polypteridae; genus Erpetoichthys; species Erpetoichthys calabaricus. Next base: position 139,112,103 of record NC_041398.2, on the reverse strand, counting down.
ATACACTCTCTGCTGCTAAGTCCCTTGATTCTATTATACCACTCCATTTATTTTCTCTGTTGAGGATTACATACATGAAGGGCAGTAGAATAACTTTTTCCACCATCCAATATTTAGAAAAGCTCCATAGTATCTTTTTTGTTCTTTCAATCTCTACAACTTTTTTTTCTTAATTATGAGCACACATCTCCTTGTTGCTTAACACAAGGACAATACGTGCACATACAGAGTTTGTAAGAAGCCTATCTGGTGACTTTCCGTATTAGAAACATTTTTCAGTATAATGGTACACTTTTATTTCTGGTCTATAGATTTAGGTTATGTCATGTTTCAGCTAGTGTGTGTTGCCTGAAGGACCGCCCTGGGCCTTTATAGTGTACTAGCAAAATACCCGCGCTTCGCAGCGGAGAAGTAGTGTGTTAAAGAGGTTATGAAAAAGTAAAGGAAACATTTTAAAAATAATGTAACATGATTGTCAATGTAATTGTGTTGTCATTGTTATGAGTGTTGCTGTCATATATATATATATATATAATATATATATATATATATATATACATATACACACACACATATATATATATATATATATATATATATATATATATATACATATACACACACATATATATATATATATATATATATATATATATATATATATATACATATACACATATATTATATAATATTATATATATATATACATATACACATATATTATATATATATATATATATATATATATATATATATATATATACATATACACATATATTATATATATATATATATATACATATACACATATATTTTATATATATATATATATATATACATATACACATATATTTTATATATATATATATATATATATATATATACACATATATTATATATATATATACACATATTTTATATATATATATACGAGCTGTATATACCCGGCGTTGCCCGGGGCAGAAGTAACCTAATCGGTCAAAGACTTACATATATACCAAAGTAAACCTAATCGGTCAAACAGCTTCATATATACAGAAGCGAACCTGATTGGTCAAACAGTTATGCATGTGCAGAATGATTTTACAAACATTATGCGTGTTAACAATCATTAAAAAGAAAAGATTGAGGAACTGTTCTTCTATATGTGATGAAGCCAATAATAAGACAGATTTTTTTCAGGACCCAGCTGTTTCATAACTAAACTACTGCCACCCCAAAGTAATGCCTAATAGTGGTTTTTGGGGTAGCTGTGGAAAAAAAAGGGTGTTTTTTAGTCAGTAAGAATCTGACACTACCCTTCAGTACGGGCTGAAGGGTGCCTATGTAAGGTTTTACATCCTTCCCGTATGGAAAAAAAAACATAGTAAACTTTTTTTTATCATTACAGATAATCTCAGTCAAATCGAAGTACGCATTCTCAATTTATTTGTATCTAATTTTTACTTTTTCACAAAGCCATCCCATGCCAATTTGTATGAATAAACTTTTGCTAGAGAGTTAGCAAAAGTTTATTCATGCACATATTTTAATACGGATAATCTATCTCTAATGAAGGTTCTCATTTTCATTGTAATTTAAAATAATAATAGATACTCATTTTTTTCTTCTGTTTTAGAAAAACCAATCTATGCGACCTACGTCTTCGTCAAGTCAGCTTCATCCAGCTTCATCACATATAGAAGAAGAGTTCCTCAATCTTTTCTTTTTAATGATTGTTATACACACACATACATAAACACACACATAAGACTTACTGAGTGAAACGGGCTTTCATTGACAATCATGTTACGTTATTTTGAAAATGTTTCCTTTTTTTTTCATAACCTCTTTAACACACTACTTCTCCGCTGCGAAGCGCGGGTATTTTGCTAGTATATATATATATATATATATATATATATATATACATATACACACATACATGCAGTTTTAATAACACAGAAATCAATATAAACATTAACATCATTATCATATGAGAATATGAAGTAATATATAAGAAGCACATTTCATATAAATATAAATAATTAAACAGTAAAATCTTCTTCTGTAATTTGCTACCGTGGCAATTTGTGTGTCTGCCCAGGATTTTAAATGACCTGTAGCTCGCAAACCGTTGCACCTATACACTTGAAATGTGGTACACATATAGTACGTCACGTCTACTATCCGCTTTATGGGTGATGATTGTTTTAGTCTTTTTATCTTTATTTTATTTTATTGTACAATCAAGTCCTATCTGCGCACAGCAGGGCAGCCGTGGGCGGATGCGTATGGTGTATTCACTTGATGTTATCGTGCATTGCGCTGTCAGTGGTATTTTGATAAAAGAATTTGAAGAACATATAAGAAGCGTATAAATTATTAAACAGTAAAACATTAACATTTAAGAAGTAAAGTTACATTAAGTACTACTGCTGTGCCTTCGGGTATACCTCATTTTTTGTTTGCCCATTACATGCTTAAATGTATACATTTTTTGGTGCACCTACCTGAGAACACGCGACATATAACCGAGCGTGGGAGAAGCATGGATTTTAAACACGCGTTGAGTTGATGTGCTGGTCTGCCTCGTGAAATAACTGGTAATGTTTGACTAAAATCTACAGCGAGTAAAACGACATTAGCTCCTATTTTTTTTTTTTACGATCTCTGAGATGTTGCTTTTTTAGGTTCAAGGCTTCATAAGCTCTTTTATGTTGTATGGTGTACTTATCCCAAACCATCATCTTTGAATGTTGCAAGACTTTCGCCTTGTATGTAGATCGGGGTAATTACATTCATTGCATTCCTAGTCTGAATCACAATGTGATTGTATGGGTGGTTACCTGGCACTGTAGGGTTGCCACCCGTCCTTTAAAATACGGAATCGTGCCGCGTTTGAGAATGAAATTGCGCGTCCCGTTTTGAATCAATACTGGACGGGATTTATCCCGTATTTTTTTTATCATTTTTTTTTTAAAGCAGCGTCTCATGCAAATCATCCCACACGCATTTTATGAAGATGCCTCCTTTCCTACTTTTGATTGGGTAATACTTGATGTCATCGTTAGTTTGATTGGTGTTTTTAACTGTCCACTGAGTAGGGCGTGTCTTTCAACCATAAGCAGATTTTTTGCACTGGTATCACTGACCTCGACGACGGCGACGTTATTTGTCAAAAATAAATTACGATAAATGACGATTTTAGCGATACTTTATTACGACGGCGGCTACATAGACACGATCAAATAAAAACAAAAAAATCAAATAATCATTCTACATTTTCAAAACGTCGAAAAAACGACGGAATGAAAAAAAGGCCCACCCGACGACCCACCCATTCCATTTTTATATATATAGATATATAATATATGTGTATATGTATATATATATATATATATATATATATTATATATACATATACACATATATTATATATATATATATATACATATACACATATATTATATATATATATATATATACATATACACATATATTATATATATATATATACATATACACATATATTATATATATATATATTTATATATACATATACATATACACATATATTATATATATATATATATATATATATATATATATATATATATACACATATACACATATATTATATATATATATACTAGCAAAATACCCGCGCTTCGCAGCGGAGAAGTAGTGTGTTAAAGAGGTTATGAAAAAGTAAAGGAAACATTTTAAAAATAATGTAACATGATTGTCAATGTAATTGTGTTGTCATTGTTATGAGTGTTGCTGTCATATATATATATATATATATATATATATATATATATATATATACACATATACACACACATATATATATATTATATCTATAATAGTAAAAGGCAAAGCCCTCACTGACTGATTCACTCACACACTGACTGACTGACTCACTCATCACTAAGTCTCCAACTTCCCATGTAGGTGGAAGGCTGAAATTTGGCAGGCTCATTCCTTACAGCTTACTTACAAAAGTTAGGCAGGTTTCATTTCGAAATTCAACGCGTAATGGTCATAACTAGAACCTCTTTTTTCACAATATACTGTAATGGACGGCAGCTCGATGGCCGTGGGAGGAGGAGTTGAGTGTCACGTCATCACGCCTCCCACGTAATCACGTGAAAATACTGTGAATGCAGTAGGGACAAATGAAGGAGGAGCCGCAAACAGCGAAGAACAAAAAATTCATTAAACAATTGAGAAGGGAGCGAGTGAATCATACAAGCATGTTCATAAGGGAAACAAAGCACGGTGTAAAACGTAAGTTTAAATTAAGTTTATAGAAACGCTCCCGCTGCGGATTGCAATAACATATTTGCGAGATAAAAGTTTAATGAGAAGACACGAGGTATAAACGAACCACACGCCGTAGAGCAACGTTAGGGGCAACAGTTTCAACCATTCTATGATCTGCTTCTCGCAACTGAAAGACGGCACGTGGCGGATGTTAGCCCACTTGCTGACCGCAATGTTAGGGGCTTCAACTCTGGCGCTGACGATATTCGATTCTCGAGAGGGGATGCAGTGAGTGTGTATGCCTGATGAGCCCAGAATTAAGGAGAAACACGTGTCGCATACTCTTTGCATTATTTGAAACTAAACTATTAAAACCATTCTATGATCAGCTTCTGGGAACAGCAAGAGGGCACGTGGCGGATGTAAGGCGACTTCCTGACCAACCACAAGCGTAACCTGGCAGGTAACCATCCATACAGTCAGATTGTGATTCAGAAAACGAATGCCATGAATTTAATTACCACGATCTACATACTGTCAAATAAATGAAACACACGCCGTAGCGGGACAGCTGTGAAAAGCGAGGTTCACAAAAAAACAGATCCTTAACAAATTGTTATTGGTATATTTTCGATCCGTTTAAAAAGGTTTTATTTTCTTCTTAAAAAATAAAAAGCAGTACTTCGCCGCAACGAAGCGCGAGAATTTGGCTATATATATCTGCTTCTCACAATTAAAAGAGGGCACGTGGCGGATTTTAGACGACTTCATGACCAAACATAAGTGTTACCTGCCAGGTAGGGTTACCACTTTTAATACAAAAAAATAAGGGACGCATACTACAGCGGGTGCCACATCCCAGTGCCAACAGTTTGCAGACTCTACTTAAAAGACCCGCCCTCCTCACTGGACAGTTAAAAAGACCAATCAAACTAACGATGACATCAAGTATTACCCAATCAAGAGTAGGAAAGGAGGCATCTTCATAAAATGCGTGTAGGATGATTTGCATGAGACGCTGCTTTAAAAAAAATGATAAAAAAAATACGGGACAAATCCCGTCCCGTATTGATTCAAAACGGGACGCACAATTTCATTCTCAAATACGGGACGATTCCGGATTTTAAAGGACGGGTGGCAACCCTACAGTGCCAGGTAACCACCCATACAATCAGATTGT